>NC_042971.1:2034168-2334168 GCF_901001165.1 Salmo trutta | reverse complement strand
GGGAGTACAGGAGAGGACTGAGCACGCACCCCTGGGGAGCTCCAGTGTTGAGGATCAGCGTGGCAGATGTGTTGCTACCTATTCTCACCACCTGAGGGCGGCCCATCAGGAAGTCCAGGATCCAGTTGCAGAGGGAGGTGTTTAGTCCCAGGTTCCTTAGAATAGTGATGAGCATTGAGGGCACTATGGTGTTGAACGCTGAGCTGTAGTCAATGAATAGCATTCTCACATAAATGTTCCTTTTGTCCAGGTGGGAAAGGGCAGTGTGGAGTGCAATAGAGATTGCATCATCTGTGGATCTTTTTGGGCGGTATGCAAATTGGAGTGGGTCTAGGTTTCTGGGATAATGGTGTTGATGTGAGCCATTACCAGCCTTTCAAAGCACTTCATGGCTACGGACGTGAGTGCTACAGCTCTGTAGTCATTTAGGCAGGTTGCCTTAGTGTTCTTGGGCACAGGGACTATGGTGGTCTGCTTGAAACATGTTGGTATTACAGACTCAATCAGGGACATGTTGAAAATGTCAGTGAAGACACCTGCCAGTTGGTCAGCACATGCCTGGAGCACACGTCCTGGTAATCCGTCTGTCCCCGCAGCCTTGTGTATGTTGACCTGTTTAAAGGTCTTACTCACGTCGGCTACGGAGAGCGTGATCACACAGTCGTCCGGAACAGCTGATGTTCTCATGCATGCCTCATTGTTGCTTGCCTCGAAGCGAGCATAGAAGTGATTTAGCTCGTCTGGTAGGATCGTGTCACTGGGCAGTGTCTAATCCAGGTGAGTGAGTGATCCAGTCTAATCCATCATTCGAGGTGTGATTGATGTGTGAGTGATCGCTGTCCTTATATCCAGAAGCTCTTTTCTGCAGAAACATTATGTACAGAATAATTTACAAATATCGCAAAAGAAAACACATAATAGCACAATTGGTTAGGAGACGGCCATCTCCTCCGGCGCCATTTTTGAGTTAAAAGCATTTTTACTGGTTGAAGTGTTTTTTAAGTACAAAGAGGTTGATTTGCTATGATGACACAAACATTATATTAAGCAGGACATTCAAGCGAGCCTTACAATTATAATCCAAAGTAGTGTGAAATGCTCTTATAAGCAACCTGGAAATGGAGGTTACTTCCCTGAGTTTACCCCCATTCACATTCAGAATACATTGTGAAAAACTCAAATCTTTGCTCACTATTTTTGCTCCAGGCAGATATACTACATCCATAACTATTGGTTTCCTCATTAGCAGGGAGGTGTTTCTGCAATCAAATTGCATGTGCATCGCCCTCGTGCCGCAATTTTGTTAAACACAGAAAGGGGCCTATATTTGAGACCAAAAGTCGTCTGGCACACTGCTTAGAGTTTCAACAACATGAATAACTTCATTTCTAGCCTATAATCATCGATTTTACTACTAATGTGAAAAGACAAAATATGACTATTCTTGCTCATTTTAAGACAATTGTCAAATAATTTTAACATTCATTACAGACGTCAATTGTTGTACAACATCATGGCTACGCTGTTGGCATCACCTTTTACAGTGGATTACCGCTGTTGTGGGCCTTTAACCATCTGTCTGACTTTATTGTTCACACAGGAGAGAGACGTGACTATCGTGGATCCTCTGGGGAGCCTCAACAACCTCATGATGCTGACAAGGCAGAGAAGAGTCTCTCCACATTAGAACACCTCAAGAAACACCCGCAGAGACCCACAGGGAAGAGAACTCACTGCTGCTCTGACTGTGGGAAGAGTTTTGTTTCTTCAGGACATTTAAAATCACACCAGAGAATACACACGGGAGAGAAACCTTATAGCTGTGCTCAATGTGGGAAGAGTTTTACTACATCTGGCCAGCTGACTTTACACCAGAGAACACACACAGGAGAGAAACCTTATAGCTGTGCTCAATGTGGGAAGAGTTTTGTTCAATCTGGCCAGCTGACTTTACACCAGAGAACACACACAGGGGAGAAACCTTATAGCTGTGATCAATGTGGGAAGAGTTTTGTTCAATCTGGCCAGCTGACTTTACACCAGAGAACACACACAGGAGAAAAACCTTATACCTGTGATCAGTGTGGGAAGAGTTTTGTACAATCTGGCCAGCTGACATTACACCAGAGTACACACACAGGAGAGAAATCTTATAGCTGTGTTCATTGTGGGAAGAGTTGTGTGGCATCTAGAAGTTTGACTCTACACCAGAGAATACACACAGGAGAGAAACCTTATAGCTGTAATCAATGTGGGACGAATTTTGCTCCATCTAGCAGTCTGACTCTACACCATGGAATACACACAGGAGAGAAATCCTATAGCTGTAATCAAGGTGGGAAGCGTTTTACTACATCTGGCCAGCTGACTTTACACCAGAGAACACACACAGGAGAGAAACCTTATAGCTGTGATCAATGTGGGAAGAGTTTTGCAGCATCAAGAAGTCTGACTCTACACCAGAGAATGCACACAGGAGAGAAGCCTTATAGCTGTGATCAATGTGGGAAGAGTTTTGCTGCATCTAGAAATCTGACTCTACACCAGAGAATACACACAGGAGAGAAGCCTTATACCTGTGATCAATGTGGGAAGAGTTTTACAGGATCTAGCAATCTGACAATACACCAGAGAACACACACAGGAGAGAAACCTTATAGCTGTGATCATTGTGGGAAGAGTTTTGGTCAATCTGGGAAGCTGACTGTACACAGGAGAATACACACAGGAGAGAAGCCTTACAGCTGTGATCAATGTGGGAAGAGTTTTACAGGATCTAGAAATCTGACAATACACCAGAGAATACACACAGGAGAGAAGCCTTATAGCTGTGATCAATGTGGGAAGAGTTTTACAGGACCTAGAAATCTGACAATACACCAGAGAATACACACAGGAGAGAAGCCTTATAGCTGTGATCAATGTGGGAAGAGTTTTATTACATCTAGCAATCTGACTCGACACCAGAGAACACACACAGGAGAGAAATCTCATAGCTGTGACCAGAGATAATCTGATAAAAGATCTCTGATCAAACATCAAAAAATACATGGATGAGTTGTTTCATGATATCAATGAATTAATGTCACAATGTAGAATGTTTTAACATTGTAGTAGGAGTATTTTAAATTTGTCACAATGTAGAGCCCTAAACATTTGCCCCCTGTTCTATTGATTTCAACATGATATGGATATTAGCCTCAGGGGGAAAATCCAGGCTCTGAAATGGAAGAGTTAGTATTTATGAGATTTAACAAAAAGTGACTAACAACAAAAGAGATGTGTTACACTTACCACGTTGGTGACCCACTGGAATCAAAATGCATCACTTCAAAATGTAGCTAGCTGTTTTCTACAAATGGTCCTCTAACCAGGGATGTACACATTATTCCCAGATTCCTTGTTTTTTTTTAGCTGTTAGTTTTAACAGGACGTGCAACCTCATCTCCCTCCTGTCACACAAATGATTTTAGCGATGACTGATGACAAATAAGTGTTGTGTTCCTTTGTTTAGGGACCCCTACATTTAAATGCAACAACATGCCTATCTAGTGAACCCTGAAAAGAGAGACAAGCTCAGCGGTGAGGTGGAAAGTTACTATGGATATTGCAGGAGTTTCCTCTTGAAATTAGACTTATTCAAATTATTTTGACTGCATGTTTTTCCGTATTGGAGATAAGTTTTGTTTGGACTCGTTCCAAGGGGACGAGAGTTCTAGAAGCTAGTGAGTTTTAGGAAGATGAGAGTTCTAGAAGCTAGTGAGTTTTAGGAAGACGAGAGTTCTAGTAAAAGAAAAAGGTGAAAAATAATTGTAATTAAATTTAAAAAATAATACGATTGTAGATTATTATATAGAATTTTTTAAATTGTTGTCAGCCAGTAGACACCATGTTTATAGTATTTACACGGCCGGATAAAAAACGTACCCGATTTAATCTGGTTACTAATCCTACCCAGTAACTAGAATATGCATATACTTATTATATATGGATAGAAAACACCCTAAAGTTTCTAAAACTGTTTGAATGGTGTCTGTGAGTATAACAGAACTCATATGGCAGGCAAAAACCTGAGAGATTCCTTTACAGGAAGTGGCCTGTCTGACCATTTATTGGCTTTCTTTGACATCTCTTCCCAAAACAAAGGATCTCTGCAGTAACGTGACACTTCCCACGGCTCCAATGGGCTCTCAGAGCCCGGGAAAAACCTGAATGACGTAATTCAAAGCCCTGGCTGAAACACACGAGCGCTTTTGCTAAGTGGTCTATCAGAGGACAAAGGGCTTAGGCTCGTGCACTGGCCGCCCCCGTCTTTCTGTTTTTCCCTCTATTTACCGAAACGTGGATTCCCGGTCGGAATATTATTGCTTTTTTACGAGATAAATTGCATAAAAATTGATTTTAAACAGCGGTTGACATGCTTCGAAGTACGGTAATGGAATATTTAGAAATGTTTTGTCACGAAATGCCCCATGCACACGACCCTGATTTACCATTTCGGATAGTGTCTAGAACGCACGATCAAAACGCCGCTGTTTGGATATAACGATGGATTATTTGGGACCAAACCTACATTTGTTATTGAAGTAGAAGTCCTGGGAGTGCATTCTGACGAAGAACAGGAAAGGTAATAACATTTTTCTTATAGTAAATCTGATTTTGGTGAAGGCTAAACTTGCCGGGTGTCTAAATAGCTAGCCCGTGATGGCTGGGCTATGTACTTAGAATATTGCAAAATGTGCTTTCACCAAAAAGCTATTTTAAAATCGGACATATCGAGTGCATAGAGGAGTTCTGTATCTATAATTCTTAAAATAATTGTTATGCTTTTTGTGAACGTTTATCGTGAGTAATTTAGTAAATTGTTAGTAAATTCCCCGGAAGTTTGCGAGGGTATGCTAGTTCTGAACGTCACATGCTAATGTAAAAAGCTGATTTTTTTATATAAATATGAACTTGATTGAACAAAACATGCATGTATTGTATAACATAATGTCCTAAGATTGTCATCTGATGAAGATCATCAAAGGTTAGTGCTGCATTTAGCTGTCTTCTGGGTTTTTGTGACATTATATGCTAGCTTGAAAAATGGGTGTCTGATTATTTCTGGCTGGGTACTCTGCTGACATAATCTAATGTTTTGCTTTCGTTGTAAAGCCTTTTTGAAATCGGACAGTGTGGTTAGATTAACGAGAGTCTTGTCTTTAAAATGGTGTAAAATTGTCATATGTTTGAGAAATTGAAGTAATAGCATTTCCAAGGTATTTGAAAATCGCCACAGGATTCAACTGGCTGTTACAGAGAGGTTTTAAGGTGTTAGTCTTTTTGGTTTTTCCGTTTTATGTTTTGAGGTTGGACGTTTGTATATTATTATTTAGAAATACGTGTTTTTTTATTCTTTTTAATAGTTGACAGCCAGTAGACACCATGTTTATATTGGTGAAGGTGAAGCATTGTAGTTGATTATATTGGGAAATGAAGTTGTTTTCTGTTGGTGGTAAGCAAACTTGTCCAAAAGAAATGTAGGATATATTTGTTGTCTTAAGGGGGAAGGTGTTACAGGCTTTGGTTTTTCCATTTATGTTTTGAGGTTGGACTTTAGCGCGTATAGCTCGTTAGCGCGTATAGCTCGTTAGCGCGTATAGCTCGTTAGCGCGTATAGCTCGTTAGCGCGTATAGCTCGTTAGCGCGTATAGCTCGTTAGCGCGTAGGACGCACTGATTGGTGTCACCTCGTTAGTCAGTATGTGTTAAAATTGCAAAATTATGTTATGCAACAGAATAGAGGGTTCTTATAACTATTGTGTCTGTGTGTTCTACTGAGGATGGGCCTCTGGGAGAAAACACTGACAGGAGATTTACAATGTCTTTTGGTTGATAAAACCTAAAGAGACTGCATTCCAGAGCATGAGTTAATGTTTCTGTTCTATATGGTACCAGGTAGAGATATCCCCAGGGCCAGACCCTAGGATCTACACAGAGTACTGTTTTTACAGCAGATACTGTCTGCTGAGAATTATAAGTGTCTTTCATACAAATCTTAACCTTGTGACCCATTCTATACATCTGTTGTTTGCCATGTAGGTTAAAAGGGGTGTATCCTGGCTGTAAAATACCTTTGTACTTTTGTTTCGTGGCTCTCAACGAGTCATCTGGGGGTGATTCGTCGACCGGCCATCATTATCGTAGAGCACCCAATTGATTAATTTTGTGTATGTGTTGTATTGACCTGCTCCCTTATTAATAAGTGAATAAAGGTTTAGTTTAAGAATAACTCTGACTTGTGTGATAAGTTTCTCTTCTCATTTGATATTAAAGAAATTAACAACCACATTTGGCGATGGGGATGTGAATCTTCACTTGGTGACCACTCCTGGTGACCTGGGTAAATGGTGCACGAGGGATCCCTCTAGCAGATGGACCCACATTGGATCTGAGAGGCAGCGAGCTGAGTGGATACCACATCTTGAATGTAGTTTAAAAATAAAGAATGAGGTGAGCGAAACAAGTGGAATTTTTAGAAAAGCCTCGTAGACTCGGTGTGTATTCCTGTGTGAGGGGGGGCACCTTGGAGGTGTAAACAGGGCCGAGGCAGTAGGCTCTGAGTGTGTTTTCCTGAGTGAGGGGGGCACCTTGGAGGTGTAAAGAGGGGCGAGCCAGCTATCTGTGAGCTGTATGAAATCTAGAATCTGTGTTTACTAGTTAAGACCATCTATGATATAGTATAAGATAGTAAGGTGCCCCTGTAATTGTTTTAAACATGTAATTATTTTAAACCTGTAATTATTTTAAACCTGTACCCCATTTTAGAATTATTGAAAGATGTAAATGTATGAGTTACATTATCCTAGGAACTAACCATTAGATAGAAATGTGAAAATATTCCTGCAGGCTAAAATATTGTTGAAAAATAACTAATTGATTAGGTATGTTTGGGAATAGCATTGTGTGACTGTGATATGAGAGTTGTGTGACTGTGATATGAGAGTTGTGTGACTGGAAATGAGTCTTAATCAGACGTCTGGATAGTAACATATAGAAATATGCTTAATCAGATGATTGAAATGTGGATAATAAGCGGGTTGATATTTTAGGAAGCAGAGGAAGGTCTATAGTTCCTGGGAGGCTTGATTTTGCCGTGGTCTCTGGGAGGTTAGAGAACCGTTGAGGATCCCATGGTCATTGTCTGGGAAACAAACAAATATGTATTGTTCTGCTGGGAGTATGTTTGGAGAGCTGCTTCGTAGCTGTGGAGAGTCCTTGAAAAAGCAAATGGAATGGTTGTCGTGACTACCTGAGAATTTCTTAAGTTTTATATGGATTCTGTGAAAATATGATGAATTGTATGTGTGTATAATGATTAGTTGAGATTTGATGACGTAATACTGGGAATATAATTAGATACAATTTAAACAACCCAGATACCAGTTGGTATCTTTAATGAATAATTTGATAAAGATGAGGTTTAAGCATTATTAAACAGTCTATAAAGTCTGGCCAGTTGTCTCAGAAACTGATGGGAGTGTGTCCACTTTAGGGTAAGTTACCCTAACGATGTAACTATAAAACACTAATTGGATTTTCTCCATCCGGGTACTACTTTCGAAATAAACTGCCCTTAAGGCCTGGGGGGGTTCTTCCCAGTATGAGAGGAGTTGCTAGATTTATTGAAAAAAACTGGAGTGAATCACAGGTAAACTAACAATATTGTAGACTTGATGCTAAATACAGATTTTTCAGCTTTAGTGTGTATATTGTATCCACTTAGTTATGTTAGGAAGTTTTCCATCTTTATGACCGGCCCTGGTAACTTCACCCCAACTTCTCTGATCCCCAGAACACAGTAACTTAACAACATAAGTGTTTTTCTGACATTTTTGGGAAATTGAAGGGAAAATAAAAAATCCAGTCGTAGCAGAGCCCCAAGTCCCATGGGGACGTCCTCGAGGTTCTGGATGTTCTCCCCATCAAAGGCCAGCGGGATTTCACTCTCATGGTGAAATGGATTTCCACCGATGTGCAGTAAAGGAGTGAAGAGCGGTGAAAATCTGTGTCAACAAAAGTAAGAAAAGATTAATACACAAACAATTAACAAAGAACAGAACAAATGTTCAGCTGTAGTTTTATATAAGTATGCACACCTATGTTTATGAAGAAACAGATGATTGGTGTATAGACATACCTTGTCACGGACATAAAGCCACTCGGGTCCTCATTGAAGAGGTAGGGCAAGAGCAGAATCACTGCTGTGGTCTCCAGTCCTAGTAAAGTAAAGCAATGATCTTACTACACTTGCTAATTTTATTACAAAATACATTAGAGAAAGGGAAGGAATAAGAGCAAATCCCTCTTCTGTATTGTCCTTCAGGGACTGTCAAAATAGCAGGATGATGTCCTCACCCCTGCCTCGCCTCTCTACCTCTGATAGTCTTTGAATTATATTTTTGTCTATATCCATTCCATGGACTTGATTCATTTCTGACTAGATCTGAAAATATAATTTGCACACATTTGTACGCTAATAGATTTCAGTTTGTATTGACTGCTATGTAGGTTAAATGTACACTTCAAATGCAGCTGTCCTACAACATATCTGTACCTTCTTCTTGATCCCAATTGCATTGTGTCCATGTTCTGTCCTATAAGAATTTCAAAGGAAGAGAAAATGTGTCAAAGAAGTCTTTCAAAAAAACAAATATATATATTAAATACATTTTGAAAGATAAATGACATCGACATACAATGGAATGTAAAATAGAAGAACATATTGGAGAAAGCACTAGCCAATACAGTACTGCCATACAGTAACAGTACTGCCATACAGGCCTAATATCACATTTCAAGATATCTTTGTACACAAATTGTTCAATATTTTATCAGGCTGACTTGAAAGATTATATGCAACATTTTGCTGCGTGGCAATACTGTGTTTGGATTCTGAAGGGCATTTATACAAAAGAGGTAGTCTAGACACTGCAGTAATACCATTATGCATTTGAATCCCATCTACAGCTACCATCTAACCTCTTACATCTAGATGTTCCGCTAGCGGAACACCTGCTCCAATATCCAATGATGGGCGGGGCGCGAAATACAAATTCCTCTAAAATCCGAAAACTTCCATTTTTCAAACATATGACTATTTTACAGCATTTTAAAGACAAGACTCTCGTTAATCTAACCACACTGTCCGATTTCAAAAAGGCTTTACAGCGAAAGCAAAACATTAGATTATGTCAGCAGAGTACCCAGCCAGAAATAATCAGACTACCCATTTTTCAAGCTAGCATATAATGTCACAAAAAACAAAACCACAGCTAAATGCAGCACTAACCTTTGATGATCTTCATCAGATGACAACCCTAGGACATTATGTTACACAATGCATGCATGTTTTGTTCAATCAAGTTCATATTTATATCAAAAACCAGCTTTTTTACATTAGCATGTGACATTCAGAACTAGCATACCCCCGCAAACCTCCGGTGAATTTACTAAATTACTCACGATAAACGTTCACAAAAAACATAACAATTATTTTAAGAATTATAGATACAGAACTCCTCTATGCACTCGATATGTCCGATTTTAAAATAGCTTTTCGGTGAAAGCACATTTTACAATATTCTCAGTAGATAGCCCGGCATCACAGGGCTAGCTATTTAGACACCCACCAAGTTTAGCCTTTACCAAAATCAGATTTACTATTAGAAAAGTTTGATTACCTTTCCTGTTCTTCGTCAGAATGCACTCCCAGGACTTCTACTTCAATAACAAATGTTGGTTTGGTCCAAAATAATCCATCGTTATATCCAAACAGCGGCGTTTTGTTCGTGCGTTCTAGACACTATCCGAATGGTAAATAAGGGTCGCGCACATGGCGCATTTTGTGACAAAAGATTTCTAAATATTTCATTACCGTACTTCGAAGCATGTCAACCGCTGTTTAAAATCAATTTTTATGCCATTTTTCTCGTAAAAAAGCGATAATATTCCGACCGGGAATCTGTGTTTCGGTAAATAGAGGGAAAAACAGAAAGGCGGGGGAGGCCAGTGCACGAGCCTAAGCCCTTTGTCCTCTGATAAACCACTTAGCAAAAGCGCTCGTGTGTTTCAGCCAGGGCTTTGAATTACGTCATTCAACTTTTTCCCGGGCTCTGAGAGCCCATTGGAGCCGTAGGAAGTGTCACGTAACAGCAGAGATCCTTTGTAATGGATAGAGATGACAAAGAAGGGCAAGAAATGGTCAGACAGGGTACTTCCTGTACAGAATCTTCTCACGTTTTGGCCTGCCAAATGAGTTCTGTTATACTCACAGACACCATTCAAACAGTTTTAGAAACTTTGGAGTGTTTTCTATCCAAAGCTAATAATTATATGCATATTCTAGTTTCTGGGCATGACTAATAATCAGATTAAATCGGGTACGTTTTTTATCCAGCCGTGAAAATACTGCCCCCTAGCCATAAGAGGCTAAGATATTAATTTCCCTCCACAAGGGGGCGGACATGTAACGTTTCCAAAATGGGATAGTATTGTACATGTAACGTTTCCAAAATGGGATAGTATTGTACATGTAACGTTTCCAAAATGGGATAGTATTGTCCATGTAACATTTCCAAAATGGGATAGTATTGTACATGTTACGTTATGCCCCCTTGTGAGTTAATAGTATTGCATGCTGTAGCAGGCTATATAAAGAGGAAGACCTCCATTGACGATTCAGTTCGTTGTAACATCTGGTCTGGACAGGTCACCGTCCTTAGTTAGTTAGTTAGTTAGTTAGTTAGTTAGTTGGTTGGTTGGTTGGTTGGTTGGTTGGTTGGTTGGTTGGTTGGTTGGTTGGTTGGTTGGTTGGTTGGTTAGTTAGTTAGTTAGTTAACAAAGCTAACGTTAGCTAGTTCATTATCACAAAAGTGAGAACTGCTCTAGATTGGAAACTTACGTTAATGAGTGTAAAGATATGTTGGCTTTATGGAAACGATATACAATATATAGGAAAGAATATAGTTGAGGAAATAATCCAAACCTAGTTGTGCCTAGTTAGGACATAACGTTAGCTAGCTAGATAACTGTACTGTACTGTAGCTCATACAACGCCGACGGTCAAACCCGGCTTTCTAATATTTACGTTTATTAACTGTATTAACGTTATGGAAGATATTCACAGAAAACCATCATTGTCTTCGTTATTCATTATTAGTATGTTATATTCTTATAATAAATTATTTCGAGACATATTCAGAGCCAAACATCAAACCAACTTAACCTTTTTAACTGTTGTCGCATCCAAACTTGTCACCATCGTTTTCAGTTGTAATTGCGAAGTTCCCGGAAGAAGTCCAGCAACAACGGAGGTTCCTCGATGAACCCACCTTCTAACAAGTTCTTTGAAGAACCTTTTGGGGCTGTTTTTCATTGACCGAGAACCCTACGGTTCTTAGGGGATCTGAGAACAACTCCAGTTGAACCCTTCATTTTTAGAGTGTAGTCGGCTCTATTTACTCTCAGATTCAAACATGATGATTAGTATCAACGATCAAGTCAGCTGCTGCTGCTCCAATACAGTATGAGGTGAGACGGTGAACTGGTGTTGAACCGGGCAGTCAGCTGCTGCTGCTCCAATACAGTATGAGGTGAGACGATGAACTGATGTTGAACCGGGCAGTCAGCTGCTGCTGCTCCAATACAGTATGAGGTGAGACGGTGAACTGATGTTGAACCGGGCAGTCAGCTGCTGCTGCTCCAATACAGTATGAGGTGAGACGGTGAACTGATGTTGAACCGGGCAGTCAGCTGCTGCTGCTCCAATACAGTATGAGGTGAGACGGTGAACTGATGTTGAACCGGGCAGTCAGCGGCTGCTGCTCCAATACAGTATGAGGTGAGACGGTGAACTGATGTTGAACCGGGCAGTCAGCCGCTGCTGCTCCAATACAGTATGAGGTGAGACGGTGAACTGATGTTGAACCGGGCAGTCAGCCGCTGCTGCTCCAATACAGTATGAGGTGAGACGGTGAACTGATGTTGAACCGGGCAGTCAGCCGCTGCTGCTCCAATACAGTATGAGGTGAGACGGTGAACTGATGTTGAACCGGACAGTCAGCCGCTGCTGCTCCAATACAGTATGAGGTGAGACGGTGAACTGATGTTGAACCGGGCAGTCAGCCGCTGCTGCTCCAATACAGTATGAGGTGAGACGGTGAACTGATGTTGAACTGGGCAGTCAGCCGCTGCTGCTCCAATACAGTATGAGGTGAGACGGTGAACTGATGTTGAACCGGGCAGTCAGCTGCTGCTGCTCCAATACAGTATGAGGTGAGACGGTGAACTGATGTTGAACTGGGCAGTCAGCTGCTGCTGCTCCAATACAGTATGAGGTGAGACGGTGAACTGATGTTGAACTGGGCAGTCAGTTGTTGATGTTGAATAGTTAAATAGTATATGTCATATTAAATATATTACTCTATTGTTATGATATAGAAACATCATGGAATATTGTACATCATATTAAATATATTACTCTATTGTTATCATATAGAAACATCATGGAATATTGTACATCATATTAAATATATTACTGTATTGTTATCTTATAGAAACATCATGGAATATTGTACATCATATTAAATATATTACTGTATTGTTATCATATAGAAACATCATGGAATATTGTACATCATATTAAATATATTACTCTATTGTTATCATATAGAAACATCATGGAATATTGTACATCATATTAAATATATTACTGTATTGTTATCATATAGAAACATCATGGAATATTGTACATCATAATAGCATCAACATACATTATTGTTTCATTCAATTTCACATAATAAGGATATTTCATATTTTCAAGTTCAGAAGTCAGAACCCATCACCTGCTATGTAAAAGAGACAGAAGAATGCACAATGGTCAATGCTATCTGGGATCCTTGGGACATCCCTACCCTAAACCCTAACCTTAACCCCTAACCTTAACCATTTTAAATGTCAACTTTAACGGGCTAGGGACGTCCCAAGGATGTATCTCTACCTGGAAATACATGATCTAAGTGATTGATAGTTGGTATTCAGCAGTCATAAAGCCTAATTTACTTTAATGAACTACTAAAATAGTGATTTTGTCAGACAGCATAGACAGCAGCTCTACACTTTATTGACTGACTGATCCATTCATCCTTCCATCCCTCCTCAGCCTTCCACTCCTCTGAAGACCCAGTGAGGGTGGAGCTCAGTCAGAGAGCTGTTGAGGGACTGGTTAGGAAGAACACTTCTACAGCCAGAGAGGTGAGAGGTCACACATGGTTTAGATGGTAAATATTTATGTCCCCTTAGTGGTTCATCACGTCAGCTAAAGGGAATATATTCCATCATCTATGTTTATTTACATTAGTGCAAATTGTCCACTGGTATTGCTGTAATTTCTCACCACTTTTGGCTGTATGAAAGTGAATTTCCCCCCAGGCATACATACATGTTCTTTGTTATTACCCGAGCCACTGCCTGTTCACCCGCTATCATTCAGAAGGCGAGATCAGTACAGGTGCATCAAAGCTGGGACCGAAAGACTGAAAAACAGCTTCTATCTCAAGGCCATCAGACTGTTAAACAGCACAGAGAGACTGCAGCCTACATATAGACTTGACATCATTGGCCACTTTAATAAATGGAACACTAGTCACTTTAATAATAATGTTTACATATCATTTCTCATCTCATATGTATAAACTGTATCTCAGTCTATGCTGCTCTGACATTGTTTATCCATATATTTATATATTCCTAATTCCATTCCTTTAACTTAGATTTGTGTGTATTAGGTATTTGTTGTGAAATTGTTAGATATTAATTGTTAGATATTGCTGCACTGTGGGAACTAGAAGGACAAGCATTTCGCTACACCTGCAATAACATCTGAACACCTGTATGTGACCAACAACATTTGATTTGTTATGAAGGTAATTTGTGTAAAATGTACTTTTCCCCACTCATTCACCCCATCTCTTTACATTCCTGATGCATAATCAGTGGCCTGATCCTGGTAGATCTGAACCTAATGCAGCTTGGAGTGATCAGATGACTGAAGTCACATTTAGGTGCCAGGTGTAACTGAGGCCATAGATGCTCCATATCCATTACTTTGAGTGTTTTATATAATATGACTAAATGTGTTTCTGTGTTGCAGGGGCAGTCAAGAAATGGAACAGCAATGCCACAGAACATGACATAACCAGAGCTGTGGGAGACCACCTCAAGCCCCTGGTAGAGCCGGGGGTGGTGTTTACCACTCCACCACGCCTTCAGCAGGCTGGAAAAGTGGGATTGATCTGTTTTTCATACTAAGATGGACCAAGAGTTTGTTGATTGGTCAGTCATTGGGTAAATTTGTTTTACAATGTGTTCAAATAAAATCAAGCTTTATTTATACAGACTTGTCAGACATGGATGCAACACAATGGCTTCACAGGAAAAAACAATGAAAATAAACAAATATTTAGTACACAAATACAAGGATAAAAAACAGAAGAATGACAACTAATGAGCATTCTAAGGAAATGCCATTGATTAAAATATCAACAATATGATGCTATATTCAACTCAAAATATAACTTGTTTTTAGGAGGGGCTCTGAAAGACACTATGGGGGTGTCCACTGGAAGTTGACTAGTAACAACAACTGGGACCTAAAAGACACCCACCATGAGACCTACTAAATCTGCCCAAGAAGAGGCAAACAAAAGAAAAACCCACACCAAACTTAAAGACAGGAAGCAAACCAAAAAGGTGGAGCAACTAAAGGTGTTGACTCTCCACATGTATCAAGACAACTGGAGCACTGGGCCAGACACTCTTAAATAGAACCTGGACCAGCTCAGGTGAAACACCTTCCCACTAACGAGATGGACAAGCCAGCACAGGTGTAACACATACTGACTAACGAGGTGACACCAATCAGTGCGTCCTACCTGCTAACAAGCTAGACGTGCTAACGAGCTATACGTGCTAACGAGCTAGACGTGCTGACGAGCTAGACCTGCTAACGAGCTAGACGTGCTAACGAGCTAGACCTGCTAACGAGCTAGACGTGCTAACGGGCTAGACGTGCTAACGAGCTAGACGTGCTAACGGGCTAGACGTGCTAACGGGCTAAAGTCCAACCTCAAAACATAAATGGAAAAACCAAAGCCTGTAACACCTTCCCCTTTAAGACAACAAATATATCCTATATTTTTGTTGGACAAGTTTGCTCACCACCAACAGAAAACAACTTCCATTTCACATTATAATCAACTACAATGCTTCACCTTCTTCAATACTAACATGGTGTCTACTGGCTGTCAACATTTAAAAACAACAAAAAACACGTACTTCTAAATAATAATATACAATCATATAATTTCTATAGAATCCTAAAACTCACTAGCTTCTAGAACTCTCGTCTTCCTAAAACTCACTAGCTTCTAGAACTCTCGTCCCGTTGGAACGAGCCCAAACAAAAATCAAATCAAATTGAATTAGTCATGTCTGATTTCAAGAGCAAACTCCTGCAATATCTCGATAGGCATGTTGTTGGATCGGGGCCCAGTCCCCAATGTCATGCTCTAGTACATTTGGGTTGGCACATCTGAGAATGAACCCTGATATAAAAGCAGGGCAACAATATCAATATAATTGTACCCAAAAATTGTGGTTGCATAAATAATTATGATTACTAAATGTTACATGAATTGTAAATATTAAATATCAAACCAAATGTACACCCCTTTGTTAATATGTATTGGCAATAATTAACTTAATCGTGAGGCATGAAATAATAAAACATGTATCTTTTGTCAGGCTGAATGTTTTAAATATGAGGTGATTTGAGTCATGCTACTTCAGTAGTGGAATAAAGAATTAGCATTTGAATGTTGTAAAGAAATACTGGAGTGATGTAGGATTGTTAATAAAGTTGATTATAGACAAATTGATTATTGGCCGTCGGGCATAGTATTCTTTTCAATTACATTTTGCTAGATGGGATAGCCCCAATGTCAAAACAGTTTTAACGTGTCCAAATCAATCACCAATATGCAGAAACAGTTTGGGATAAATTGAAAACCTAAACATAACATGTGCTATGTACACAAACATCTGCCACAATAATCATATTACTTGTATTTTTTTAAAACAAGCACCTTATAAACTGCACAAGCACCAGAAACGCTGTTGTTTTGACAAGTCGCAATAAATCACTGATATCGATTAGGGGGGAAATCAGGTTGTACGTGCTGTTGAAACTAACAACTAAACAAAAACACATGGAAATGGGAGATATATTTTACCTCACTGATTAGAGGACAACCTGCAGAAGACAGTCAGCTACATTTTGGAGTGATACATTTAAATATAGGGGTCGCTAAACAAAGGAACTTATTTGTCATCACTCATCGATATCATGTTGAAATCAATTGTGTGAGAGGAGGGAGATGAGGTTGCAAGTCCTGTTAAAACTAACAGCTCAAAAACCACATGGAATCTGGGAGTAATGTGTACATCCCTGGTTAGAGGACAACTTGTAGAAAACAGCTAGCTACATTTTGAAGTGTTGCATTTTGATTCCAGTGGGGCACCAACGTGGTAAGTGTAACAACTCTTTTTTTGTTAGTCACTTTTTGTTAAATCTCATAAATAGTAACTCTTCCATTTCAGAGCCTGGATTTTCCCCCTGAGGCTAATATCCATATCATGTTGAAATCAATAGAACAGGGGACAAACGTTTAGGGTTCTACATTGTGACATCATTAAAATACTCCAACTACAATGTTAAAACATTCTACATTGTGACATTTCATTGATATCATGAAACAACTCCTTCATGCATGTATTTTCTAATATTTGATTAGATCTTTAAATCAGATTATCTCTGGTCACAGCTATAACGTTTATCTCCTGTGTATGTTCTCTGGTGTGTAGTCAGAGAGTCAGATTGAGAAAAACTCTTCCCAATGACCACAACTATAAGATATTTTGTTGTAACAACTCTTTTTTGGTTAGTCACTTTTTATTAAATCTCATAAAAATAGTAACTCTTCCATTTCAGAGCCTGGATTTTTCCCCTGAGGCTAATATCCATATCATGTTGAAATCAATAGAACAGGGGACAAACGTTTAGGGTTCTACATTGTGACATCATTAAAATACTCCTTCTACAATGTTTAAACATTCTACATTGTGACATTAATTCATTGATATCATGAAACAACTCCTTCATGTATTTTCTGATGTTTAATCAGATATCTTTTATTAGAGTATGTCTTGTCACATTGATCACAGCTATAAGGTTTCTCTCCTGTGTGTGTTCTCTGGTGTTGAGTCAGATGTCCAGATTGACCAAAACTCTTCCAACATTGATCACAGCTATAAGGTTTCTCTCCTGTGTGTCTTCTGTGGTGTACAGTCAGAATGCTTGATGTAGTGAAACTCTTCCCACATTGATCACAGCTATAAGGTTTCTCTCCTGTGTGTGTTCTCTGGTGTTTAGTTAGACAGTCAGATGTAGTAAAACTCTTCTCACATTGACCACAGCTATAAGGTTTCTCTCCTGTGTGTATTCTCTGGTGTACTGTCAGTTTTCCAGATTGACCAAAACTCTTCCCACATTGATCACAGCTATAAGGTTTCTCTCCTGTGTGTATTCTCTGGTGTACTGTCAGTTTTCCAGATTGACCAAAACTCTTCCCACATTGATCACAGCTATACGATTTCTCTCCTGTGTGTGTTCTCTGGTGTATAGTCAGATTTCCAGATAGACCAAAACTCTTCCCACATTGATTACAGCTATAAGGTTTCTCTCCTGTGTGGATTCTCTGGTGAATTTTAATGCCTGATGGGGAGGTGAATCTCTTCCCACAGTCAGAGCAGCAGTGAGTTCTCTTCCCTGTGGATGTCTGCAGGTGTTTCTTGAGGTGTTCTAATGTGAAGAGACTCTTCTCTGCCTCGTCAGCATCATGAGGTTGTTGAGGCTCCCCAGAGGACCCACGGTAGTCCCGTCTCTCTCCTGTGTGAACAACAAAGTCAGACAGATGGTTAAAGGCCCACAACAGCGAAAATCCACTGTAAAAGGTGATGCCAACAGCGTAGCCATGATGTTGGACAACAATTGACATCTGTAATGAATGTAATGATTACTTGACATGTCTTAAAATGAGCAAGAACAGTCATATTTTGTCTTGTTTTCACAGTAGTAACATCGATGATTGTAGGCTAGAAATAAGTTATTCATGTTGTTGAAACTCTAAGCAGTGTGCCAGACGACTTTTGGTCTCCAATATAGGCCCCTTTCTGTGTTAGCTAAAATTGCAACATGAGGGCGATGCACATGCAATTTGATTGCAGAAACTCCTCCCTGCTAATGAGGAAACCGATAGTTATGGATGTACTATATCTGCCTGGAGCAAAAATGGTGAGAAAAGATTTGAGTTTTTCACAATGTATTCTGAATGTGAATGAGGGAAACTCAGGGGAGTAACCTCCATTTCCAGGTTGCTTATGAGTGCATTTCACACTACTTTGGATTATAATTGTAAGGCTCATTTGAATCTCCTGCTTAACCTCTATGGGCTAGGTGGGACACTTTCAAATTCCTCAAAAATCCCAAAACTTCCATTTTTCAGACATATGACTATTTTACACCATTTTAAAGACAAGACTCTCGTTAATCTAACCACACTGTCCGATCTCAAAAAGGCTTTACAACGAAAGCAAAACATTAGATTGTCAGCAGAGTACCCAGCCAGAAATAATCAGACACCCATTTTTCAAGCTAGCATATAATGTCACATAAACCCAAACCACAGCTAAATGCAGCACTAACCTTTGATGATCTTCATCAGATGACAATCCTAGGACATTATGTTATACAATACATGCATGTTTTGTTCAATCAAGTTCATATTTATATCAAAAAACAGCTTTTTACATTAGCATGTGACTAGCATTCCCACCGAACACTTCCGGTGAATTTACTAAATTACTCACGATAAACGTTCACAAAAAACAGAACAATTATTTTAAGAATTATAGATACAGAACTCCTTTATGCACTCGCTATGTCCGATTTTAAAATAGCTTTTCGGTGAAAGCACATTTTGCAATATTCTGAGTAGATAGCCCGGCCATCACAGGCTAGCTATTTTGACACCCACCAAGTGTGGTACTCACCAAACTCCGATTTACTATTAGAAAAGTTTGATTACCTTTGGTGTTCTTCATCAGAATGCACTCCCAGGACTTCTACTTCAATAACTAACGTTGGTTTGGTCCCAAATAATCCATAGTTATATCCAAATAGCGGCGTTTTGTTCGTGCGTTCGGATAGTGTCTTGAAGGGTAAAGAAGGGTGACGCGCCCGACGCGTTTCGTGACGAAAAATGTCAAAATATTTCATTACCGTACTTCGAAGCATGTCAACCGCTGTTTAAAATCAATTTTTATGCGATTTTTCTCGTAAAAAAGCGATAATATTCCGACCCGGAAACCCTGTTTTAGTTCAAAGAGAGAGAAAGTAAACATGGAGTCGACTCGTGCACGCGCCTCCAGTCTCATTGTCCTCAGATCGACCACTTACAAAATGCGCTACTGTTTTTCAGCTAGGGCCTGCAAAGCCACCATTCAGCTTTCTGGCGCCTTCTGAGAGCCTATGGGAGCATTAGAAAATGTCACATTATGCCAGAGATCCCCTGTTTTGGTTAGAGATGATCAAGAAGGCCATGAAATGGTCAGAGAGAGCGCTTCCTGTTTGGAATCTCAGGTTTTGGCCTGCCAAATGAGTTCTGTTATACTCACAGACACCATTCAAACAGTTTTAGAAACTTTAGGGTGTTTTCTATCCAAAGCTAATAATTATATGCATATTCTAGTTACTGGGCAGGAGTAGTAACCAGATTAAATCGGGTACGTTTTTTATCCGGCCGTGCAAATACTGCCCCCTATCCCCAACAGGTTAATATGTTTGTATTATTGTCGCAAATCAACCGCTTTGTACTTAAAAAAAACACTTCAACCAGAAAAAAATGCTCTTTGGCTAGCTTTTCCGTCAAGGTGACAATGAGGGTTTGTACACTGTTTGTTTGCAAAATTGGCCCATAACTTCACCTAACAACAAATATAGGAAAATAGCTCTGTGTTGTACAATAGCCTATCCATCAAGGAACAGTTCTCTACACATTATGACCAAAGTAGGAATGTTGGATCCAAAGTGGAGCACGGCATAACTGTCTTTACCAGAATAATGAATGAAGAAGCACTTTGGTTGTTGTTGCATGTCGTGATGTTTGTCATGTGACTGTCATTCAGAAAAGGATTTCCTGGATCAGCTGATGATAGTTGAACATGTGACTGTAACTAAACAGCTACAGTATTAAGTATTATGTGTAATTATTGAAGAACCGCATTAATGACAGTATCCATTTGGGTGTCAATAAAGTTAAGATATATATATATATATATATATTGACCTTTATTTAACCAGGTAGGCTAGTTGAGAACAAGTTCTCATTTACAACTGCAACTTGGCCAAGATAAAGCAAAGCAGTGCGACAAAAAAAACAGAGTTACACGTTGGATAAACAAACGAACAGTCAATAACTCAATAGATAAATCTATATACAGTGTGTGCAAATGGAGTACGGAGGTATGGCAATAAATAGGCCATAGTAGCGAAGTAATTACAATTTAGCAAATTAACACTGGAGAGATAGATGTGCAGATGATGATGTGCAGGTAGAAATACTGGGGTGCAAAAGAGCAAAAAAAACAAAAGTAAATAAAAGTAAATAAAAACATGTGGATCAGGTAGGCAGTTGGATGGGCTATTTACAGTGGACTATGTACAGCTGCAGCGATCGGTAAGCTGATCAGATAGCTGATGCTTAAAGTTAGTGAGTGAGATATATGTCTCCAACTTCAGCGATTGTTGCAATTCGTTCCAGTCATTGGCAGCAGACAACTGGAGGGAAAGGCAGCCAAAGGAGGTGTTGGCTTTGGGGATGACCAGTGAGATATACCTCCTGGAGCGCGTGCTACGGTGGGCGTTGCTATGGTGACCAGTGAGCTGAGTTAAGGCGGAGCTTTACCTAGCTAAGACTTATAGATGACCTGGAGCCAGCGGGTTTGGCGACGAATATGTAGCGAGAGCCAGCCGACAAGAGCATCCAGTTTGTTGAGTAGAGTGTTAGAGGCTATTTTGTAAATGACATCGCCGAAGTTAAGGATCGGTAGGATAGTCAGTTTTACGAGGGTATGTTTGGCAGCGTGAGTGAAGGAGGCTTTGTTGTGAAATAGGAAGCCGGTTCTAGATTTCATTTTGGATTGGAGATGCTTAATATTTTAATATTAGTCTGGAAGGAGTTTATAGTCTAACCAGACACCGAGGTATTGTAGCTGTCCACATATTCTAAATCAGAACCGTCCAGAGTAGTGATGCTAGTCGGGCGGGTGTAGGCAGCGATCGGTTGTTGATTGATCGGTTGTTCTTTTTGGCTGATGAGTCTGCCGATAAGAATACGGTGATTGACAGAGTCCAAAGCCTTGGCCAGGTCGATGAAGACGGCTGCACAGTACTGTCTCTTATCGATGGCGGTTATGATATTGTTTAGTACCTTGAGCGTGGCTGAGGTGCACCCGTGACCAGCTCGGAAACTGGATTGCACAGTGGAGAAGGTACGGTGGGATTCAAAATGATCAGTGATCTGTTTGTTAACTTGACTTTCGAAGACTTTAGAATGGCAGGGCAGGATGGATATAGGTCTGTAACAGTTTGGGTCTAGAGTGACACCTCCTTTGAAGAGGGGGATGACCACGGAAGCGTTCCAATTTTTAGGAATCTCAGACGATACGAAAGAGGTTGAACAGACTAGTAATAGGGGTTGCCACAATGGCAGCAGCGGATAATTATAGAAAGAGAGGGTCCAGATTGTCAAGACCAGCTGATTTGTACGGGTCCAGGTTTTGCAACTCTTTCAGAACATCAGCTATCTGGATTTGGGTGAAGGAGAAGATGGGGAGGCTTAGGGAAGTAGCTGTGGGGAGCTGTTGGCCGGGGTTGGGGTAGCCAGGAGGAAAGCGTGCCCAGCCGTAGAGAAATGCTTATTGAAATTCTCGATTATCGTGGAGTTATCGGTGGTGACAGTGTTTCCTAGCCTCAGTGCAGTGGGCAGCTGGGATGAGGTGCTCTTAGTCTCCATGGACTTTACAGTGTCCCAAAACTTTTTGGAGTTAGAGCTACGGGATGCAAATTTCTGTTTGAAAAAGCTAGCCTTTGGTTTCCTAACTGACTGTGTGTATTGGTTCCTGACTTCTCTGAAAAGTTGCATATCGCGGGGACTATTCGATGCTAGTGCAGTCCGCCATAGGATGTTTTTGTGCTGGTCGAGGGCAGTCAGGTCTGGAGTGAACAAAGGGCTATATCTGTCCTTAGTTCTACATTTTTTGAAAGGGGCATGCTTATTTAAGATGGTGAGGAAATTACTTTTAAAGAACAACCAGGCATCCTCTACTGACTGGATGAGGTAAAAATCCTTGAGATTTAAAAATCCTTAAGACCACTCTGAATGAGTAGACCATTCAGTGTCCCATAGATTTTTCATGCGCGAGATCGACAGCGCGCCTTTCTTGTTTACCTTTTATACTGAAGACGTTATTGTCCGGTTGAAATGTTATCTATTATTTAGGCTAAAAACAACCTGAGGATTGATTATCAACATCGTTTGACATGTTTCTACGAACTTTACTGATACTTTTCTGATTTTTGGTCTGGCTGTTGTGATTGCCTTTGAGCCTGTGGATTACTGAACAAAACGCATGAACAAAACTGAGGTTTTTGGATATAAAGAGAGACTTTACCGAACACAACGAACATTTATTGAGTAAATGGGAGTCTTGCGAGTGCAACGATATGAAGATCATCAAAAGTAAGTGATTCATTTTATCGCTATTTCTGACTTGTGTAACTCCTCTACTTGGCTGGTAACTGTTTGTAATGATTTGTCTGCTGGGCGCTGTTCTCAGATAATCGTATGGTATGCTTTCACGGTAAAGCCTTTTTGAAATCTGACACCGTGGTTTGATTAACAAGAAGTTAATCTTTAACCTCTATGGGACCGGCGGGACGAATTCGTCCCACCTACGTAACAGCCAGTTGAATCCTGTGGCGCGATTTTTAAAACGTTTGAAATACTATTACTTCAATTTCTCAAACATATGACTATTTTACTGCTATTTAAAGACAAGACTCTCGTTAATCTAACCACACTGTCCGATTTCAAAAAGGCTTTACAACGAAAGCAAAACATTAGATTATGCCAGGAGAGTGCCCAGCCAGAAATAATCAGACACCCATTTTTCAAGCTAGCATATAATGTCACAAAAACCCAAACCACAGCTAAAACCATTTTTTACAAATCCGGCAAGGCACCAATTTTGAGAAGGGTTTAAAACAAAGGTTTCAAACCAATTCATGAATGTAATTGAATCTAGGTATGTCTTGCCTTTAATGTAATGGCATGAAAAACAATTGGCTGAATATTATACAATGACTTATCAACAGCTCTAATAATTTGCCTCCACAGGAAATCTGCACTGGCAGTTATAGAATATACTATATCTATACTATATCTAAATACTATATCTAAACCTGGTTAAACTATCATTATGACATCATGGATGAATTCTAGAATATACTATATATCCTAGAAACCTGGTTAAACTATCATTATGACATCATGGATGAATTCTAGAATATACTATATATCCTAGAAACCTGGTTAAACTATCATTATGACATCATGGATGAATTCTAGAATATACTATATATCCTAGAAACCTGGTTAAACTATCATTATGACATCATGGATGAATTCTAGAATATACTAGATATCCTAGAAACCTGGTTAACTATCATTATGACATCATGGATGAATTCTAGAATATACTATATAGCCTAGAAACCTGGTTAAACTATCATTATGACATCATGGATGAATTCTAGAATATACTATATAGCCTAGAAACCTGGTTAAACTATCATTATGACATCATGGATGAATTCTAGAATATACTATATATCCTAGAAACCTGGTTAAACTATCATTATGACATCATGGATGGCCAGTCTTTGTATTCATAGTGTAGTGAATTCAGGGGATAGCCTGAAGGTTGCTACAATAGCTTTCTCTATGAATTTGAGAGTGGTTACATTTCTCCATCCCCCATCCCTCAGCTGTTTACCAAACCACGTCTCTGGGCAGCCATTTTGTTACTGTTTAAAAAACCCACACAACCCAGCAATCTGCAGTTCAAACAATAACAAATCTGTCATTCCACCACTGTTTTGGTTATAAGATGATTATGGGGTTGGAGAAATGTAACTACTTTCAAATTCATAGACAGACCTATGGATGCAAGGACTGACCATCCATGATATCAACATTATAGTTTTAACTATGTTGAGGCTATACAGTGTTGATTTACATTGTTTCTAAACATTGGAGTAAAAAAAAAGCTTATTTGTGGTTCTGATGGGGTACAACAGTTGAACTAAGCTCATGAAGCATGTGTTATATTCTTCAAGAATCAATGGCTATAAATAACTAATATAAAAGTCACAATATGGATGTAGCTATTGCAGATTTCCCCTTTAACACCACACATCAGTTCAACAACTGCAGAGTTTGTGCCTCTGTATTTAAGACAGTACTTACTAGTGTTAATCAGGGAATGGTTTCTCAAACCCATCTTATTGCTAAGTTCACCGTTAGAACCATTGGACGCCTTAAGATGCGTTTGGGAAACCGGGCCCAGATATCCCGTTTCCTCCTCTTCTTCCACCTCCTTTTTGGATGTGACAGTCATCTCCCCCTCCTCCTCTTTCACTCCAAAAACTGCATCCTCCTCTTTTTCTGCCTCTTCTTTTACTGTAACATCCTCCTCCTCTTTCACTCTGAACGCGTCTTTCTCTTCTTCTTTCACTGTAACAGCCTCACCCTCTACTTGTTTTTGTATTGAAACAGCCTCCTCTTCCATGACAGCTTCTTTCTCCGTCCAGCAGACCTCTTCTACTTTAGCAGGAGGAGAATAGCTTAGTGAACTCATGGTCGGGATGTTAGCTAGCTATGCTAATGCTAACTTAACCAGCCCGCTAGCTGACTAATAACAACAACACCATAAATATGAAATTAAAACGGATAACTAACTAGACGACAGAAGTGGGTTTAAAACACAGTGGCTAATATACACTAAAGCGTCTAAAGAGCTTTATTGGTTCGGCTATTTTGGCTAGCAAGCTACCGTGGTGTCTGACTAACTATTGCTGCTGTTGAAAGAAGCGTTCCGTCCACTAGATTATACGTCACACTAACAGTATTACCTTAAATTCCCAGACCGCCATCTGCTGACTGGAGTGGGTAACGCAGTTGAGTAAAATGTATATTTAATTTTCAGACAAAAAGTTAAAGGGTAGGAACCAGTGTAACAACACAGTGTGGTTAAAGACTTAGTAACCTAGTTGTATTGAAGATCTATAAGCACAAACAGTTATGTTTTTGAATGATCACATATGTATTAATTTATTTCGGGATTCTGGGTAATCCACAGCAGATTTATGGGGAGTTGCTGTGGTTGAGTTGAAAATGGAATGGTCCCGTGATAGAAATGTATAAAGTTGACATTACATCATAAAATCCACCTTTTACATTGTACATTAGCAGTTTATGTTTCTGTTGTTGGTTTGGTGTCAAATAAACCAGTCTTTATATGTTATTTGCTGAATCTCAGTTTTCCATGTGGGTTTAATGCTAAAGTTCCCTCTTTCAAGTTTGTAGCTAACTGGAAAATTCATTAGGTAGCTAACTGAACTGGCATCTTCTTTAGGAGTGCTATTTATATCCTGATCATTCATCCACACTGCATCTTCTTTAGGAGTGCTATTTATATCCTGATCATTCATCCACACTGCATCTTCTATAGGAGTGCTATTTATATCCTGATCATTCATCCCCACTGCATCTTATATAGGAGTGCTATTTCTATCCTGATCATTCATCCACACTGCATCTTCTATAGGAGTGCTATTTATATCCTGATCATTCATCCACACTGCATCTTCTATAGGAGTGCTATTTATATCCTGATCATTTATCCACACTGCATCTTCTATAGGAGTGCTATTTATATCCTGATCATTCATCCACACTGCATCTTCTATAGGAGTGCTATTTATATCCTGATCATTCATCCACACTGCATCTTCTATAGGAGTGCTATTTATATCCTGATCATTCATCCCCACTGCATCTTATATAGGAGTGCTATTTCTATCCTGATCATTCATCCACACTGTGTGTCTCATCAATGCAGGTAATTTATGACATGTATAAAGTATGTGTTTTATAAACTCATGAACACCAGCCAGTTTATCAGCCCGGTTCTGTTAGTTTAGGTGGATTATACTTCTTCACCACCAGAGAGGGACATTGAGTAATATTTCAGGTTAATTTGATATATTTTGATACTAAAATGGATGACAGTTTATTCTGATGTTGTGAATATGAGATTACACATGGAAACTATGTATTTATTTTATTATAGTAAATTAGGAATTATTAGGAATTGTTAAATCCACTATACGATCACAATAACTTTGACAGACATCTTGATTGTTTTTTGTTAGTATATTATAGGGCAGATTTATGGAGAATTGCTGTGGGAGTGCTGTTTATATCCCATCACTACTGATCATTCATCCATACTGTGTGTGTCCCATCATTTCAGCTTTGGAAATAAATTAACTATCCATCCATTGCTCCTTCCTGTGTTGACTCACTGACTTGAGGGACCAGGAAGGTCACACTAGGTCGATATCTAGCTCAAGCTTGCAAACCTTAAACACATCTCCATCTCCATTAACTACATCACACCTGTCCAGACCCACTAGAACACACCTCCATCTCCATTAACTACATCACACCTGCCCAGACCCACTAGAACACATCTCCATCTCCATTAACTACATCACACCTGCCCAGACCCACTAGAACACACCTCCATCTCCATTAACTACATTACACCTGTCCAGACCCACTTGAACACACCTCCATCTCCATTAACTACATCACACCTGTCCAGACCCACTAGAACACACCTCCATCTCCATTAACTACATCACACCTGCCCAGACCCACTAGAACACACCTCCATCTCCATTAACTACATCACACCTGTCCACTAGAACACACCTCCATCTCCATTAACTACATCACACCTGTCCACTAGAAAACACCTCCATCTCCATTAACTACATCACACCTGTCCAGACCCACTAGAACACACCTCCATCTCCATTAACTACATCACACCTGCCCAGACCCACTAGAACACACCTCCATCTCCATTAACTACATCACACCTGCCCAGACCCACTAGAACACACCTCCATCTCCATTAACTACATAACACCTGTCCAGACCCACTAGAACACACCTCCATCTCCATTAACTACATCACACCTGTCCACTAGAACACACCTCCATCTCCATTAACTACATCACACCTGTCCAGACCCACTAGAACACACCTCCATCTCCAGCGCCCGCATCAGCACCATTTTATTTCTCTCCGTCACTTTCAACTTTTAGATAATAAAAGCATTATACCTTTCAAATGAATTAACAACAGAGGATCGGTTGATTTCCATGTTTTAATTAAGTTGAATATTTAAGATGATTGATGAGAAAAGTATCGTCCAACTCTGGGGGTATCTCACTGCACGCTCAAATGCCATGTCTTGAAATATGCAGACAGACGGATTAAAGTACATTTACATTGTATAACTGTACTTCTGACAGACATGACTCTGCCGTTGTGCTGTAGAATTAGGGGATTTTGTCTCTTGTATAATAAGGGACTATCATCTGTCCCAACATCACAGGCCACAGACTTTGATAAAGACTTCCAAAAGTGTTTTAATGGGGTTTCTCCCTGTGCACCTGCCAATGTAAATCCATTGAACGAGACAAGTTACCAGACAGGACATATTGCTAATGCTCTTCCCATTGATAACCTGAATGACAATTAACTTGTGGGCGGTGGTGGTGATGACGGCCTATTGGATGACGTCCTCCATCGATCGGGATTCCCCCAAAAAAGAAGATGCTCTGGATTGATCACTGGAGTCAGATGTGAAGGAGGAGGTTGATCATCAGGAGTCAGATGTGAAGGAGGAGGTTGATCATCAGGAGTCAGATGTGAAGGAGGAGGTTGATTATCAGGAGTCAGATGTGAAGGAGGAGGTTGATCATCAGGAGTCAGATGTGAAGGAGGAGGTTGATCATCAGGAGTCAGATGTGAAGGAGGAGGTTGATGATCAGGAGTCAGATGTGAAGGAGGAGGTTGATCATCAGGAGTCAGATGTGAAGGAGGAGGTTGATCATCAGGAGTCAGATGTGAAGGAGGAGGTTGATCATCAGGAGTGAGATGTGAAGGAGGAGGTTGATCATCAGGAGTCAGATGTGAAGGAGGAGGTTGATCATCAGGAGTCAGATGTGAAGGAGGAGGTTGATCATCAGGAGTCAGATGTGAAGGAGGAGGTTGATCATCAGGAGTCAGATGTGAAGGAGGAGGTTGATCATCAGGAGTCAGATGTGAAGGAGGAGGTTGATCATCAGGAGTCAGATGTGAAGGAGGAGGTTGATCATCAGGAGTCAGATGTGAAGGAGGAGGTTGACCATCAGGAGTCAGATGTGAAGGAGGAGGTTGATCATCAGGAGTCAGATGTGAAGGAGGAGGTTGATCATCAGGAGTCAGATGTGAAGGAGGAGGTTGATCATCAGGAGTCAGATGTGAAGGAGGAGGTTGATCATCAGGAGTCAGATGTGAAGGAGGAGGTTGATCATCAGGAGTCAGATGTGAAGGAGGAGGTTGATCATCAGGAGTCAGATGTGAAGGAGGAGGTTGATCATCAGGAGTCAGATGTGAAGGAGGAGGTTGATCATCAGGAGTCAGATGTGAAGGAGGAGGTTGATCATCAGGAGTCAGATGTGAAGGAGGAGGTTGATCATCAGGAGTCAGATGTGAAGGAGGAGGTTGATCATCAGGAGTCAGATGTGAAGGAGGAGGTTGATCATCAGGAGTCAGATGTGAAGGAGGAGGTTGATCATCAGGAGTCAGATGTGAAGGAGGAGGTTGATCATCAGGAGTCAGATGTGAAGGAGGAGATTGATCATCAGGAGTCAGATGTGAAGGAGGAGGTTGATCATCAGGAGTCAGATGTGATGGAGGAGGTTGATCATCAGGAGTCAGATGTGAAGGAGGAGGTTGATCATCAGGAGTCAGATGTGAAGGAGGAGGTTGATCATCAGGAGTCAGATGTGAAGGAGGAGGTTGATCATCAGGAGTCAGATGTGAAGGAGGAGGTTGATCATCGGGAGTCAGATGTGAAGGAGGAGGTTGATCATCAGCAGTCAGATGTGAAGGAGGAGGTTGATCATCAGGAGTCAGATGTGAAGGAGGAGGTTGATCATCAGGAGTCAGATGTGAAGGAGGAGGTTGATCATCAGGAGTCAGATGTGAAGGAGGAGGTTGATCATCAGGAGTCAGATGTGAAGGAGGAGGTTGATCATCAGGAGTCAGATGTGAAGGAGGAGGTTGATCATCAGGAGTCAGATGTGAAGGAGGAGATTGATCATCAGGAGTCAGATGTGAAGGAGGAGGTTGATCATCAGGAGTCAGATGTGATGGAGGAGGTTGATCATCAGGAGTCAGATGTGAAGGAGGAGGTTGATCATCGGGAGTCAGATGTGAAGGAGGAGGTTGATCATCAGCAGTCAGATGTGAAGGAGGAGGTTGATCATCAGGAGTCAGATGTGAAGGAGGAGGTTGATCATCAGGAGTCAGATGTGAAGGAGGAGGTTGATCATCAGGAGTCAGATGTGAAGGAGGAGGTTGATCATCAGGAGTCAGATGTGAAGGAGGAGGTTGATCATCAGTGAACCTCTAGGATTGTGGCTGGGCTGGTGTTTCCACTTCCAGCTTGGTCATATATGTTGATACATTGAATGTTGATATTGTGAAACTATGTTATATATTTGTACCTCCTGTTTCAGGAAGTGATGTCACTAAGTACTGCCCCAATATATACAGTGCAGTCGGAAAGTATTCAGACCCCTTCACTTTTTCTACATTTTGTTACGTTACAGCCTTATTCTAAAATGGATTTTAATTTTTTTTTTTAAATCCTCATAAATCTACACACAATACCCCATAATGGAAAAGTGAAAACAGGTTTTTATAAACGTTTCAAATGTAATAAAAACAACAACTGAAATATCACATTTACATACAGTACCTACTCTTTCAAGGCTTTTTCTTTGTTTTTTACTATTTTCTACACTGTAGAATAACACTGAAGACATCAAAACTATGAAATAACACATATGGAATCACGTAGTAACCAAAAAAGGGTTAAACAAATCAAAAAATATTTTATATTTGAGATTCTTCAAAGCAGTCGCCCTTTGCCTTGATGACAGCTTTTGCACACTCTTGGCATTCTCTCAACCAGCTTCATGAGGTAGTCACCTGGAATTAATTTCAATTAACAGGTGTGCCTTGTTAAATGCCTTGTTAAATGCCTTGTTAAATGTTAATTTGTGGAATTTCTTTCCTTCTTAATGCGTTTGAGCCAATCAGTTGTGTTGTGACAAGGTATGTGTTGCTCTCATGAGGACCGCCACAGGAAAGGAAGACCCAGAGTTACCTCTGCTGCAGAAGATATGTTAATTTGAGTTAACTGCACCTCAGATTGCAGCCCAAATAAATGCTTAACAGAGTTCAAGTAACAGACACATCTCAACATCAACTCTTCAGAGACAGCATGAATCAGGCCTTCATGGTTGAATTGCTGCGTGCAAAAACACTGTTTACAAAAGCTTTGTTAAAAAAGAACAAGAAGGCCGGCACACTGTTTACAGTTTCTTTCAAAAACAAGGACATTCCGAAGTGACCCCAAACTGTTGAACGGTAGTGAAATGGCTAGTTAGCAGTATAGACCTAGTCTGTTCATTATATACATCTACATGATGTATTGTTACACCATGTAGGAGCAGTATAGACCTAGTCTGTTCATTATATACATCTACATGATGTATTGTTACACCATGTAGGAGCAGTATAGACCTAGTCTGTTCATTATATACATCTACATGATGCATTGTTACACCATGTAGGAGCAGTATAGACCTAGTCTGTTCATTATATACATCTACATGATGTATTGTTACACCAACACAAAAAAAGGAAATTATATTATTTTATACTAATACAATTGCTCAGAAAAAGAGATTTAATTTAACATGTAATTCTCAAAAGGTAGGGGTCTGAATTATTGCCACCCATGTTTTCAATACTCCAGCACCTTCCCCTTGGGAGGATAACGACACTGAAATGTTTTATGAGATTAGAGAACACATTGGGAGGGATCTTAGACCATTCCTCCATACAGAATCTCTCCAGATCCTTGATTTATTTAGTCTGCGCTTATGGACTGCCCTGTTCAATTCAAACCACAGGTTTTCAATGGAGTTCAAGTCCGAAGACTGAGATGGCCATAGAAAAATGTTTATGTTGTGCTCAAATAACCATTTCTTTGTGGATATTGATGTGTCTTGCTGGAAGATCCTCTTATGGCCAAGTTTCAGCCTCCTAGCAGAGAGGTAACCAGGTTTTGGGCTAAAATATCCTGGTAGTGGGTAAAGTTTATTTATTTATTTTATTCATACATTTTTGCTCATCTTTATCAAGAGTATCAATAACTAGGTGCTTATTTTGATATCTAGTTATTTGACTGAATCAGAAACACAGATGTGGAGTAGATGTAGAGTTTGTTTTAAATTCTCATAAAAATCTGAACTAATCAAACAACACTTGTTGCTCTTTGTACGTGTTGATATAATATTCATATTTAATGGAGAGGAAAAAAACGTTTCCCTAAACTGCTTTATAATATTATAATTCAATGAAGAATAAAAAAAGTTTTCCCTCCTCAACTGCGTTTCCTCCCTCCAGACAGCAGATGGCGATATGTGTCTTTCAGGCGATGTTTCTAGTGTGACGTATAATCTAGTGGACGGAACGCTTCTTCAACAACTGCAGCCACCTCGGTAGCTCGCTAGCCGACAAAGTCGGAACATTCAAGCTGTTTAGACAATTTCGTGGTTTAATTGCCACTGTGATTTAAACATAGTACTACGTTGTATGTAATATTTACGTTGTAAGTCAGCTAGCTGGCTGGTTAAGTTAGCACTAGTCTAGTCGCTAATGCTAACTAGCTATTATCCCCGACCATGAGTTCACTAAGCTACTCTCCTTCTGTTAAAGAGGAGGAGGTCTGCTGGTCGGAGAAAGAAGCTCTGGTGAAAGAGGAGGAGGAAGAGAAGGATGTTACAATACAAAAACAAGTAGAGGGTGAGGCTGTTACCGTGAAAGAAGAAGAGAAAGACGTTTCCGTGAAAGAAGAGGAGGAAGATGCAGTTTTTGGAGTGGAGGATGAAGTGAAAGAAGATGAAGACGTTTTTGGAATGAAGGATGAAGAGGGGGAGATTACTGTCACATTAGAGGAGGACGAAGAAGAGAAGACTGGAGATCTGATTAACACCAGTAAATACAGTGAGTACTATCTAATAAAACAGGGACATTGATCTGATTAACATTAGTAAATACAGTGAGTACTATCTAATAAAACATTGACATTGATCTGATTAACACCAGTAAATACAGTGAGTACTATCTTATAAAACAGGGACATTGAACTGATTAACACCAGTAAATACAGCGAGTACTATCTAATAGAACAGGGACATTGATCTGATTAACACCAGTAAATACATATAGTACTATCTAATAGAACTGGGACACAAACTCTGCAGTTGTTGAATTAATGTGTGATTTTTTTTTAGTAGATTTTTTTCTTACATTGTGTTGTTTAAGTGTTTAAGTGAGCAGTGCATGTTGTCCTAGGTCTATGTTATTGTTTGGTGAAGTTATGGGTTCTACAGTAGGTCTATGTTGTTGTTAGGTGAAGTTATGGGTCCTACAGTAGGTCTATGTTGTTGTTAGGTGAAGTTATGGGTCCTACAGTAGGTCTATGTTATTGTTAGGTGAAGTTATGGGTCCTACAGTAGGTCTATGTTGTTATTAGGTGAAGTTATGGGTCCTACAGTAGGTCTATGTTGTTGTTAGGTGAAGTTATGGGTCCTACAGTAGGTCTATGTTGTTGTTAGGTGAAGTTATGGGTCCTACAGTAGCTCTGTGTTGTTGTTAGGTGAAGTTATGGGTCCTACAGTAGGTCTATGTTATTGTTAGGTGAAGTTATGGGTCCTACAGTAGGTCTATGTTGTTGTTAGGTGAAGTTATGGGTCCTACAGTAGGTCTATGTTGTTGTTAGGTGAAGTTATGGGTCCAACAGTAGGTCTATGTTGTTGTTAGGTGAAGTTATGGGTCCTACAGTAGGTCTATGTTGTTATTAGGTGAAGTTATGGGTCCTACAGTAGGTCTATGTTGTTGTTAGGTGAAGTTATGGGTCCTACAGTAGGTCTATGTTGTTGTTAGGTGAAGCTATGGGTTCTACAGTAGGTCTATGTTGTTGTTAGGTGAAGTTATGGGTCCTACAGTAGGTCTATGTTATTGTTAGGTGATGTTATGGGTCCTACAGTAGGTCTATGTTATTGTTAGGTGAAGTTATGGGTCCTACAGTAGGTATATGTTGTTGTTAGGTGAAGTTATGGGCCAATTGGTTAAAAACTTAGTGTACAAACCCTTATTGTCAGGCTGATGGCAAAGCCAAAGAGCATTTTACTGGTTGAAGTGTTTAACTATAAATCAGTTGATTTGCGACAATAACACAAACATATTAAGCAGGTGATTCAAGCGAGCCCTACAATTATAATCCATATTTAATGTGAAATGCACTTATAAGCAACATGTAAATGGAGGCTTTATTTGCTGTCAGCCTATGAGAACTCCCCTGAGTTTTCCCCCACGGTGGTGAATTAGTGAATAGACACAGAGCTTAATGTGAGTTTCCTTGAGTAGCACTCCTGATCTTGTGCTGTGATATTCAGAATACATTGTGAAAAGCTAAAATCTTTGCTCACCATTTTTTGCTCCAGGCAGATATACTACATCCATAACTAGTGGTTTCCTCATTAGCAGATATACTACATCCATAAGTAGTGGTTTCCTCATTACCAGATATACTACATTCATAACTAGTGGTTTCCTCATTACCAGATATACTACATCCATAACTAGTGGTTTCCTCATTAGCAGATATACTACATCCATAACTAGTGGTTTCCTCATTACCAGATATACTACATCAATAACTAGTGGTTTCCTCATTAGCAGGGAGGAGTTTCTGCAATCAGATTGTGTGCGCATCGCCCTCGTGCCGCAATTTAAGCAAACACAGAAAGGGGCTTGTATTGGAGACCAATAGTTGTCTGGCACACTGCTTAGGATTTCAACAACTTTAATAACTTATTTCTGGTTACTACTAATGTGAAAACAAGACTAAATATAACTATTGTTGCTATCTTGACAGTCTTGTGAAATCATTTAACAGATGTCAATTGTTGTACAACTTCATGGGTATGCTCTGGGCATCACCTTTTACCTCAAATAAACAGTGGATTTCTGCTTTTGTGGGCCTTTAACCATCTGTTTAACTTTGTTGTTCACACAGGAGAGAGACGGGACTATCGTGGATCCTCTGGGGATCCTCAACATCATGATGCTGACGAGGCAGAGAAGAGTCTCTCCACATCAGAACACCTCAAGAAACACCAGCAGAGATCCATAGGGAAGATATCTAACTGCTGCTCTGACTGTGGGATATATTTCTCAATATCAAATTCACTAAAAGAACACCTGAGAATTCACACTGGAGGGAAATCTCACTGCTGCTCTGACTGTGGGAAGATATTCAACTCATCATCAGACCTTAAAATACATCAAAGAATTCACACAGGAGAGAAACCTTATTGCTGTGCTGACTGTGGGAAGAGTTTTACTACATCTGGCAATCTAACTATACACCAGAGAATACACACAGGAGAGAAACCTTTTAGCTGTAATCAATGTGGGAAGAGTTTTACTCAGCTAAGCAACCTGATAGTTCACCAGAGAACACACACAGGAGAGAAACCTTATAGCTGTGATCAATGTGGGAAGAGATACTCGTATAAAAAATATCTGATTAAACATCAGAAAATACATGGAGTTGTTTCATGATATCAATGAATTAATGTCACAATGTAGAATGTTTAACATTGTAGTAGGAGTATTTTAATAATGTCACAATGTAGAACCCTAAACGTTTGTCCCCTGTTCTATTGATTTCAACATGATATGGATATTAGCCTCAGGGGGAAAATCCAGGCTCTGAAATGAAAGAGTACTATTTATGTGATTTAACAAAAAGTGACTAACCAAAAAGGAGTTGTGTTGGTGACCCACTGGAATCACAATGCACCACTTCAAAATGTAGCTAGCTGTTTTCTACAAATTGTCCTCTAACCAGGGATGTACACATTATTCCCAGATTCCGTGTGGTTTGTGAGCTGTTAGTTTTAACAGGATGTGCAACCTCATCTCCCTCCTCTCGCACAATTGATTTCAACATGATATCGATGAGTGATGACAAATAAGTGTTCCTTTGTTTAGCGACCCCTACATTTATGTGTTTTGACATCGGGCAAAATCGTCATTGAAAATACGTTGAAAAGAAGACTGCCCAACTTCCAATATATGTTCGGTTTTTGTTGAAAGTGAAAGTTGAGAAGATGTCGTTTTTGAAATTTTATTAACAATCTTACATCACTCCAGTATTTATTGACAAGATTCAAGTGCTAATTGTCTTTATTCCACTACTGAAGAAGCATAACTCAAATCACCTCATATTTCAAAAAGATTGAGTTATTATTATTCCATGCCTCACCATTAAGTGAATTATTGCCAATAATATTAGCAAAGGGGTGTACATTTGATCAACATTTATTTTGACTGCACATTTTTCCATATTGGAGTTGAGTTTTGTTTGGACTCGTTCCAAGTGGATAGAAGCTAGTGAGTTTTAGGAAGATGAGAGTTCTAGAAGCTAGTGAGTTTTAGGAAGATGAGAGTTCTAGAAGCTAGTGAGTTTTAGGAAGATGAGAGTTCTAGAAGCTAGTGAGTTTTAGGATTCTATAGAAAAAGGAGAAAAGATACTATTGTATATTATTATTTAGAAATACGTGTTTTTTTCTTGTTTTTAATTGTTGACAGCCAGTAGACACCATGTTTATATTGTATAAGGTGAAGCATTGTAGTTGATTATAATGAGAAATGGAAGTTGTTTTCTGTTGGTGGTGAGCAAACTTGTCCAACAAAAATATAGGATATATTTGTCATAAGGGGGAAGGTGTTACAGGCGTTGGTTTTTCCATTTATGTTTTGAGGTTGGACTTTAGCACGTCTAGCTCGTTAGCCCGTCTAGCTCGTTAGCCCGTCTAGCTCGTTAGCACGTCTAGCTCGTTAGCACGTCTAGCTCGTTAGCACGTCTAGCTTCGTTAGCACGTCTAGCTTCGTTAGCACGTCTAGCTTCGTTAGCACGTCTAGCTTTGTTAGCACGTCTAGCTCGTTAGCACGTCTAGCTCGTTAGCACGTAGGACACACTGATTGGTGTCATTTCCTCATTAGTCTTTCAGTTTAGTCTTCTGTTTTTTATCCTCTTATGTTTGTTGTGTACTAAATATTTCTGTGTTTTTAAATTTTCAATGTTTTTAAAATATTTTTCCTGGGAAGCCATTTTTTTGCATCCATGTCTGAAATGTGCTGTATGAATAAAGCTTGATTTTATTTGAACATATAATAAAACAAATGAACCCAATGACTGACCAATCAACAGACTCTTGGTCCATCTTAGTATGAAAAACAGTATCAATCCCACTTTTCCAGCCTGCTGAAGGCGTGGTGGAGTGGTAAACACCACCCCCGGCTCTACCAGGGGCTTGAGGTGGTCTCCCACAGCTCTGCTTATGTCATGTTCTGTGGCCTTGCTGTTCCATTTCTTGACTGCCCCTGCAACACAGAAACACATTTAGTCATATTATATAAAACACTCAAAGTAATGGATATGGAGCATCTACAGCCTCAGTTACACCTGGCACCTAAATGTGACTTCTGTCATCTGATGACTCCAAACTGCATTAGGTCTGGATGCACAAAAGTCACAATGTGCTGCATTAGGTTTAGATCTGCCAGCATTGTGTTCGGAATTTGAGTCTGGCCACCGAATATGCAAATTAAAGTTCATACAGCCAGAAGGGGTGAGAAATTACACCAATATCAGTGGACAATTTGCATAAATGTAAATTAACATAGATGGAACATATTCCCTTTTGCTGATGTGATGAACCTCTAAGGGGACATAAATATTTACCATCTAAACCATGTGTGACCTCTCACCTCTCTGGCTGTAGAAGTGTTCTTCCTAACCAGTCCCTCAACAGCTCTCTGACTGAGCTCCACCCTCACTGGGTCTTCAGAGGAGAGGAAGGCTGAGGAGGGATGGAAGGATGAATGGATCAGTCACTCAATAAAGTGTAGAGCTGCTGTCTATGCTGTCTGACAAAATCACTATTTTAGTAGTTCATTAAAGTAAATAAGGCTTTATGACTGCTGAATACCAACTATCAATCACTTAGATCATGTATTTTCAGGTAGAGATACATCCTTGGGACGTCCATAGCCCATTGAAGTTGACATTTAAAATGGTTAAGGTAGGGGTTAAGGTTAGGGTTTAGGGTAGGGATGTCCCAAGGATCCCAGAAAGCATTGACCATTGTGAATTCTTCTGTCTCTTTTACATAGCAGGTGTAAAATAAACACAGACAAGACAAGTAGGCACGCAGTGCATTATGGTCATTGTAGTTTAAAAAAATAGTATCTAATTATGTAGGGTGAACTAAAAAAAGGCGCCCGGCCGGGATTTCTAAATCGCCCAAAATGTCCGGGATTCGGCTTTTGCTTCCTACAGTCGCCATTCATTGTGTGCGTTTTGGGGGTTTTGCATTGCTTTGACCACTTTCAAGCGCTCGTACTAAGACCGAAACAATTGTTAACGCTGTGATAGCACCACATTCTGTCGACATAGCTCAGAAAGCACTAGAAGACATACCTTACTGTGGTGTTTCTACTGATGGGAGCAATCACGGTGCTGTGAAAATATTCCCTCTGCTTATTCAGTATTTGGATTGGAAGAATGGTGGCGTGCAAAGTAGTCGAAGTTAAAAACACTCCAAAAGAGACAGCTGATACGATCGCGCAATACATCAAAGAAACACTGGAAAATAATGGGATTTTTTCCTAATATATTGCATTTACAGTAGGGTGACCATACGTCCTCTTTTTCCCGGACATGTCCTCTTTTTGGAAAACTAAAATTTGGTCACCGTAAATTATGCCAAACTGTATGTGGGGTTGTTAGAGAAGAATGTGATTGTCAGCCCTAACAATCCATTCTAGCAGCTCATCAGGCTCTGTAAAAGTCTTCATTGATGACGTGTTCCATCTATTCCAGGGGACAGCAGAGAAACTTCATCGATTCCACTCCTTCATCAATACAAGCAGTGAACATCTGAAATTCACCCTCACCTTTGATGTGGATGAAACAAGTTACCCGATGGTTGGACAATACTTTTCTCGTTAATCATCTTAAATACTTAAACTGAAAATCAACCAATCCTCCATTGTTAACGCAGTGGAAAGGTCAAATGCTTTATTATCTACACATGTAAAGTGGGAGACGGAGAGAAATAAAATGGTTAGGTTATGGTAAAGTTTATAAAAGATCAAATAAAATATTTTTCCCAAAAATTGTTTTAAGTCCCAATGCAAAGTTAACCTCCCTGTTCTATTTTTGGTTTTATTACATTAAACCAATCAGAATTCAGAAGAATGCCAAAGTCAGGTGTGATGTAATATGGAAGACCGGTCTATTCCTTGTGATGTAAACAACAACAGAAAGAACTTCAAATGTAGAACTTCAAATTAAACCAATCGTTTCCACTCATGACTTGAGTGACTAAAGTAAACCAACGTTTTGGAAATACATAACGCCATCTAATCAAAGAATGTTAGCTATATGCAGTTATCTTAGCCAGCCAGCTAACATTAGCTATTTAGCCAACTAGCTATGGTCAGCGAGCTGGAGCCCAACTACCAGAGACCAGTTAGAACCTAAATAACAAAACCCAACTAAAAAATGACTGCAGATCAAAAGAGCAGAGACATACGGAATGATGTCAGGGAAAATCCCCAGCATCCAAAATATATAGATTCCAGATGTCAGTCAGCGCGCTAGCAGTAAGCCAAGGTGGAAAAAGTTACAAAACTCCCGTAGTCTACTTGACAGAGAATATGCTGAAAGGTAGTGATGGGGAAACGAAGCTTTTCAGCCTGTTGTGTCAAAAAAAAAAAAAAAAACGATCAAGCAGGTTGATTTCCTCTGTCGTTTTGAACCCACGGCAAGAGGCACCAGAGCCTACCGTGCTAACGGGTTCCCACTAGATAACACAACCACACAGTTCATGAAAAGCATGAGGTGAAGCTTGAGCTAGATATCGAGCTAGTGTGACCTTCCTGGTCCCTCAAGTCAGTGAGTCAACACAGGAAGGAGCAATGGATGGATAGTTCATTTATTTCCAAAGCTGCAATGATGGGACACACACAGTATGGATGAATGATCAGTAGGGATGGGATATAAATAGCACTCCCACAGCAATTCTCCATAAATCTGCCCTATAATATACTAACAAAAAACAATCAAGATGTCTGTCAAAGTTATTGTGATGGCATGGTGGATTTAACAATTCCTACTAATTCCTAATGTACTTTAATAAAATAAAAACAACATTTTGGGTATCATAATATATCAAATTAACCTGAAATATTACTCAATGTCCCCCTCTGGTGGTGGAGAAGTATAATCCACCTACACTAACAGAACCGGGCTGATAAACTGGCTGGTGTTCATGAGTTTATAAAACACATACTTTATACATGTCATAAATTACTTGCATTGATGAGACACACAGTGTGGATGAATGATCAGGATATAAATAGCACTCCTATAGAAGATGCAGTGTGGATGAATGATCAAGATATAAATAGCACTCCTATAGAAGATGCAGTGAGGATGAATGATCAGGATATAAATAGCACTCCTATAGAAGATGCAGTGTGGATGAATGATCAGGATATAAATAGCACTCCTATAGAAGATGCAGTGAGGATGAATGATCAGGATATAAATAGCACTCCTATAGAAGATGCAGTGTGGATGAATTATCAGGATATAAATAGCACTCCTATAGAAGATGCAGTGTGGATGAATGATCAGGATATAAATAGCACTCCTATAGAAGATGCAGTGTGGATGAATGATCAGGATATAAATAGCACTCCTATAGAAGATGCAGTGAGGATGAATGATCAGGATATAAATAGCACTCCTATAGAAGATGCAGTGTGGATGAATGATCAGGATATAAATAGCACTCCTATAGAAGATGCAGTGTGGATGAATGATCAGGATATAAATAGCACTCCTAAAGAAGATGCAGTGTGGATGAATGATCAGGATATAAATAGCACTCCTATAGAAGATGCAGTGGGGATGAATGATCAGGATATAAATAGCACTCCTATAGAAGATGCAGTGTGGATGAATGATCAGGATATAAATAGCACTCCTATAGAAGATGCAGTGTGGATGAATGATCAGGATATAAATAGCACTCCTATAGAAGATGCAGTGAGGATGAATGATCAGGATATAAATAGCACTCCTATAGAAGATGCAGTGTGGATGAATGATCAGGATATAAATAGCACTCCTATAGAAGATGCAGTGAGGATGAATGATCAGGATATAAATAGCACTCCTATAGAAGATGCAGTGTGGATGAATGATCAGGATATAAATAGCACTCCTATAGAAGATGCAGTGTGGATGAATGATCAGGATATAAATAGCACTCCTATAGAAGATGCAGTGGGGATGAATGATCAGGATATAAATAGCACTCCTATAGAAGATGCAGTGTGGATGAATGATCAGGATATAAATAGCACTCCTATAGAAGATGCAGTGTGGATGAATGATCAGGATATAAATAGCACTCCTATAGAAGATGCAGTGTGGATGAATGATCAGGATATAAATAGCACTCCTATAGAAGATGCAGTGTGGATGAATGATCAGGATATAAATAGCACTCCTATAGAAGATGCAGTGTGGATGAATGATCAGGATATAAATAGCACTCCTATAGAAGATGCAGTGTGGATGAATGATCAGGATATAAATAGCACTCCTATAGAAGATGCAGTGTGGATGAATGATCAGGATATAAATAGCACTCCTAAAGATGATGCATTTTCCAGTTTGCTACCAACTTGAAAGAGGGAACTTCTGCATAAAACCCACATGGAAAACTGAGATTCGGCAAATAACATATAAAGAGAGGCCAAACCAACAACAGTAGTTACTAAATCATAAATTGCTAATGTATGAATTAAAAGGTGGATTTTATGATCTAATGTCAACTTTATACATTTCTATCACAGGACCACCCAATTTTTCAAATTCTCCATAAATCTGCTGTGGATTACCCAGAATCCCATACCTTTATCACTGAATGTAATGTAAACACACGAGCAGCGGTCAAAGGTCCTGCATCTCAGTGCTAGAGGCATCACTACAGACCCGGGTTCTAAACTACAGACACGGGTCCGTTATTGTAAATAACAATTTGTCCTTTTAAAGAGCCACACAACAATCACTCAACCAATCTGCAGTTCAAACAATAACAAAGCTGTAATTCCACCACTGTTTTGGTTATAAGATGATTATGGGGCTGGAGAAATGTAACTAGTCTCAAATGCATAGACAGACCTATGGATGCAAGGACTGACCATCCATGATATCAACATTATAGTTTTAACTATGTTGAGGCTATACAGTGTTGATTTACATTGTTTCTAAACATTGGAGTAAAAAAAGCTTATTTGGGGTTGTGATGGGGTACAACAGTTGAACAAAGCTCATGAGGCATGTGCTATATTCTTCAAGAATTAATGGCTTTAAATAAATAATTTAAAAGTCACAATATGGATATAGCAATTGCAGATTTCCCCTTTAACACCACACATCAGTTCAACAACTGCAGAGTTTGTGGCTCTGTTTTGAAGGCAGTACTTACTAGTATTAACCAGGGCCTGTTCATCATTAAAACCATTGGATGCCTTAAGATGCGTTTGGGAAACCGAGCCCAGATATCCAGTTTCCTCCTCTTCTTTCACAGCAACATCCTCCTCCTCTTTCACTCTGAACGCATCTTTCTCTTCTTTCACTGAAACGTCTTTCTCTTCTTCTTTCACTGTAACAGCCTCACCCTCTACTTGTTTTTGTATTGAAACAGCCTCCTCTTCCTTCTCCTCTTTGACGAGACCCCCTTTCTCCGTCCAGCAGACCTCTTCTTTAGCAGGAGGAGAGTAGCTCAGTGACCGCATGGTCGGGGATGTTAGCTAGCTAGGCTAATGCTAACTTAACCAGCCCGCTAGCTGAATAATAACAACAACACCGTAAATATGAAATTAAATCGGATAACTAACTAGACGACAGTAGTGGGTTTAAAACACAGTGGCTAATATACACTAAAGCGTCTAAAGAGCTTAATTGGTTCGGCTATTTTGTCTAGCAAGCTACCGAGGTGGCTGAATAACTGTTGCTGCTGTTGAAAGAAGCGTTCCGTCCACTAGATTATACGTCACACTAACAGCATTACCTTAAATTCCCAGACCGCCATCTGCTGACTGGAGTGGGTAACGCAGTTGATTAAAATGTATACTTTATTTTCAGACAATTTTGATTGTAGGAAGATTTTTTTACTCACCAGTGTAACAACACAGTGTGGTTAAAGACTTAGTAACTGAGTTGTAGTCACGATCTGGTTCCCTATAAGTACAAAGAGTTATGTTTTTGCGTTATTACAAATGTATTAACTTATTTCGGGAAATCTTCTAAACTACCCACAATGCACTATTTTCCAACGTCATATGTATTATCAACTCTATGCTACCGGGTGTGTATGCCAGTGTAACGGTGTAATGAAGTTACATTTAAAACATTTATTTAACCTTTATTTAACCAGGCAAACCAGCTAAGGACAAATTCTTATTTACAATAACGGACCCGTGTCTGTAGTTTTGAACCAGGGTCTGTAGTGACGCCTCTAGCACTGAGATGCAGGACCTTAGACTGCTGCTCGTGTGTTTACATTACAGTCAGTGATAAAGGTATGGGATTCTGGGTAATCCACAGCAGATTTATGGAGAATTTGAAAATTGAGTTGTCCTGGGATAGAAATGTATAAAGTTGACATTAGATCATAAAATCCACCTTTTACATCATAAATTAGCAATTCATGTTTTAGTAACATCTGTTGTTGGTTTGGCCTCTCTTTATATGTTATTTGCCGAATCTCAGTTTTCCATGTGGGTTTTATACTAAAGTTCCCTCTTTCAAGTTGGTAGCAAACTGGAAAATGCATCTTCTTTAGGAGGGCTATTTATATCGTGATCATTCATCCACACTGCATCTTCTATAGGAGTGCTATTTATATCCTGATCATTCATCCACACTGCATCTTCTATAGGAGTGCTATTTATATCCTGATCATTCATCCACACTGCATCTTCTATAGGAGTGCTATTTATTTCCTGATCATTCATCCACACTGCATCTTCTATAGGAGTGCTATTTATATCCTGATCATTCATCCTCACTGCATCTTCTATAGGAGTGCTATTTATATCCTGATCATTCATCCACACTGCATCTTCTATAGGAGTGCTATTTATATCCTGATCATTCATCCACACTGCATCTTCTATAGGAGTGCTATTTATATCCTGATCATTCATCCCCACTGCATCTTCTATAGGAGTGCTATTTATATCCTGATCATTCATCCACACTGCATCTTCTATAGGAGTGCTATTTATATCCTGATCATTCATCCTCACTGCATCTTCTATAGGAGTGCTATTTATATCTTGATCATTCATCCTCACTGCATCTTCTATAGGAGTGCTATTTATATCCTGATCATTCATCCACACTGCATCTTCTATAGGAGTGCTATTTATATCCTGATCATTCATCCACACTGCATCTTCTTTAGGAGTGCTATTTATATCCTGATCATTCATCCACACTGCATCTTCTATAGGAGTGCTATTTATATCCTGATCATTCATCCTCACTGCATCTTCTATAGGAGTGCTATTTATATCCTGATCATTCATCCACACTGCATCTTCTATAGGAGTGCTATTTATATCCTGATCATTCATCCACACTGCATCTTCTATAGGAGTGCTATTTATATCCTGATCATTCATCCTCACTGCATCTTCTATAGGAGTGCTATTTATATCCTGATCATTCATCCACACTGCATCTTCTATAGGAGTGCTATTTATATCCTGATCATTCATCCTCACTGCATCTTCTATAGGAGTGCTATTTATATCCTGATCATTCATCCACACTGCATCTTCTTTAGGAGTGCTATTTATATCCTGATCATTCATCCACACTGCATCTTCTATAGGAGTGCTATTTATATCCTGATCATTCATCCACACTGCATCTTCTATAGGAGTGCTATTTATATCCTGATCATTCATCCACACTGCATCTTCTATAGGAGTGCTATTTATATCCTGATCATTCATCCTCACTGCATCTTCTAAAGGAGTGCTATTTATATCCTGATCATTCATCCACACTGCATCTTCTATAGGAGTGCTATTTATAACCTGATCATTCATCCACACTGCATCTTCTATAGGAGTGCTATTTATATCCTGATCATTCATCCTCACTGCATCTTCTATAGGAGTGCTATTTATATCCTGATCATTCATCCTCACTGCATCTTCTTTAGGAGTGCTATTTATATCCTGATCATTCATCCTCACTGCATCTTCTATAGGAGTGCTATTTATATCCTGATCATTCATCCACACTGCATCTTCTATAGGAGTGCTATTTATATCCTGATCATTCATCCACACTGCATCTTCTATAGGAGTGCTATTTATATCCTGATCATTCATCCACACTGCATCTTCTATAGGAGTGCTATTTATATCCTGATCATTCATCCACACTGCATCTTCTATAGGAGTGCTATTTATATCCTGATCATTCATCCACACTGCATATTCTATAGGAGTGCTATTTATATCCTGATCATTCATCCACACTGCATCTTCTATAGGAGTGCTATTTATATCCTGATCATTCATCCACACTGCATCTTCTATAGGAGTGCTATTTATATCCTGATCATTCATCCACACTGCATCTTCTATAGGAGTGCTATTTATATCCTGATCATTCATCCACACTGCATCTTCTAAAGGAGTGCTATTTATATCCTGATCATTCATCCACACTGCATCTTCTATAGGAGTGCTATTTATATCTTGATCATTCATCCACACTGCATCTTCTATAGGAGTGCTATTTATATCCTGATCATTCATCCACACTGCATCTTCTATAGGAGTGCTATTTATATCCTGATCATTCATCCACACTGCATCTTCTATAGGAGTGCTATTTATATCCTGATCATTCATCCACACTGGATCTTCTATAGGAGTGCTATTTATATCCTGATCATTCATCCTCACTGCATCTTCTATAGGAGTGCTATTTATATCCTGATCATTCATCCACACTGCATCTTCTATAGGAGTGCTATTTATATCCTGATCATTCATCCACACTGCATCTTCTATAGGAGTGCTATTTATATCCTGATCATTCATCCTCACTGCATCTTCTATAGGAGTGCTATTTATATCCTGATCATTCATCCACACTGCATCTTCTATAGGAGTGCTATTTATATCCTGATCATTCATCCACACTGCATCTTCTTTAGGAGTGCTATTTATATCCTGATCATTCATCCACACTGCATCTTCTATAGGAGTGCTATTTATATCCTGATCATTCATCCACACTGCATCTTCTATAGGAGTGCTATTTATATCCTGATCATTCATCCACACTGCATCTTCTATAGGAGTGCTATTTATATCCTGATCATTCATCCACACTGCATCTTCTATAGGAGTGCTATTTATATCCTGATCGTTCATCCTCACTGCATCTTCTATAGGAGTGCTATTTATATCCTGATCATTCATCCTCACTGCATCTTCTATAGGAGTGCTATTTATATCCTGATCATTCATCCACACTGCATCTTCTTTAGGAGTGCTATTTATATCCTGATCATTCATCCACACTGCATCTTCTATAGGAGTGCTATTTATATCCTGATCATTCATCCACACTGCATCTTCTATAGGAGTGCTATTTATATACTGATCATTTATCCACACTGCATCTTCTATAGGAGTGCTATTTATATCCTGATCATTCATCCTCACTGCATCTTCTTTAGGAGTGCTATTTATATCCTGTCGACTACTGATCGTTCATCCACACTGTGTGTCATCAATGCAGGTAATTTATGACATGTATAAAGTATGTGTTTTATAAACTCATGAACACCAGCCAGTTTATCAGCCCGGTTCTGTTAGTTTAGGTGGATTATACTTCTTCCAGCTACAATAGTCATTTACAACATTAACAATGTCGACACTGTTTTCTGATCAATTTGATGTTATTTTAATGGACTTTTTTTCTTCTTTTCTTTCAAAAACAAGGACATTTCTAAGTGACCCCAAACTTTTGAACGGTAGTGTACATCTCCATGATGTATTGTTACACCATGTAGGAGCAGTATAGACCTCGTCTGTTTATTATATACATCTACATGATGTATTGTTACACCATGTAGGAGCAGTATAGACCTAGTCTGTTCATTATATACATCTACATGATGTATTGTTACACCATGGAGGAGCAGTATAGACCTAGTCTGTTCATTATATACATCTACATGATGTATTGTTACACCATGTAGGAGCAGTATAGACCTACAGTAGCTGGCTATTTATTTAGATTTGGTTTGACTTAATGAAACTGCCTTAAATGTGCTGTAGTAAACATTTTTTAATCGCACTAATCAATCAACACATTCAGGTATTTGTATATCTCAATATAATTGTAATATTTCATTAAATTAATTTAAAAATAATCTTTGTCTGAATATAAAATGTGATCCTCAACTGCGTTTCCCTCCAGTCAGCAGACGGCGATGTGCGTCTTTCAGGCGATGCTGCAGCGTGACGTATAATCTAGTGGACGGTTCTTCATAAACAGCTCGTCAACCACCTCGGTAGCTTGCTAGCCAACATAGCCGAAACATTCAAGCTATTTAGACGCTTTCGGTCTATATTAGCTACTGTGTTTTAGACACACTTCTGTCGTATCTACTTGTTAACCTATTTAATTTAATATTACGTTATTTTTTTATTAGTCAGCTATAGTAGCTGGCTGGTTAAGTTAGCATTAGCCTAGTCGCTAATGATAGCTAGCTAGCTAACATCCCCGAACATGAGCTCCCTAAACTACTCCCCTCCTGTTAAAGAAGAGGAGGTCTGCTGGACGGAGAAAGAAGCTCTGGGGCTGAACATTGTCGTGAAAGAAGAGGAGGAAGAGGAGGATGTTACAGTAAAACAAGAAGTAGAGGGTGAGGCTGTTACAGTGAAAGAAGAAGAGAAAGACGTTGCAGTGAAAGAAGAGGAAGACTCGTTCAGAGTGAAAGAGGAGGAGGATGTTACTGTGAAAGAAGAAGAGGAAGAGGAGGAGGAGACAGAAGGTCAGATTAACACCAGTAAATACTAATATTTAATAACGGGGCACAAACCCTGCAGTTGTTGAACTGATGAACACAAACGTGGTTTTAAAGCAGCAATGGTTTTTGTTTTGCACACATTTTAAAATGAAAAATCAGAGTCTGGTGTAATTCCGTTACTGTGGAATTGCCCAGTTCCTAACTATACTCAACAAAAAATATAAACGCAACATGCAACAACTTCAAAGATTTTACTGAGTTACAGTTCATAGGAGTCAATTGAAATATATTCATTAGGCCCTAATCTATGGATTTCACGACTGGGCAGGTGTGCTGCCATATGCCCACCCACTGGGGCACAAGACCCAGCCAAACCGAATGAGTTTTCCACACAAAAGGGTTTTATTACTGACAGAAATACTCCTCAGCACATTACTTCTTACTTACATTCCTTGTTTTACAAACACACTACCAAACATTGCCAAGTATGCTTATTCGTTTTCTTGTAGTTGTGATTTCTGGTGTAATCAGTCATGGCAAAAATATATTTGGCCTGGTAAAAGAATCAGTGGCGTGTATATTCTATCATCTGCCTGTTACAGTGGCTGGTATATTCTATCTAGAGGTCGACCGATTAATCGGAATGGCCGATTTTAATTAGGGCCGATTTCAAGTTTTCATAATAATTGGTAATCGGTATTTTTTTGCCACCTGCCGATTTTATTTTTGTATTTTTTTTATATAAACTAGGCAAGTCAGTTAAGAACACATTCTTATTTTCAATGACGGCCTAGGAACGGTGGGTTAACTGCCTTGTTCATGGGCAGAACGACAGATTTTTACCTTGTCAGCTTGGGGATTCAATCTTGCAAACTTATGGTTAACTAGTCCAACGCTCTAACCACCTGCTTTACATTGCACTCCATGAGGAGCCTGCCTGTTACGCGAATGCAGTAAGAAGCCAAGGTAAGTTGCTAGCTAGCATTAAACTTATCTTATAAAAAACATTCAATCATAATCACTAGTTAACTACACTTGGTTGATGATATTACTAGTTTATCTAGCCTGTCCTGCTTTCATATAATCGATGCGGTGCGCATTCTCGAAAAAGGACTTGCTCCAACGTGTACCTAACCATAAACATCAATGTCTTTCTTAAAATCAATACACAAGTGTTATTTTTAAACGTGCATATTTAGTTAATATTGCCTGCTAACATGAATTTCTTTTAACTAGGGAAAATGTGTCACCTCTGCAACAGAGTCTGGGTATATGCAGCAGTTTGGGCCGCCTGGCTCGTTGCAAACAGTGTGGAGACTATTTCTTCCTAACAAAGACAGCCAACTTCGCTAAACATTTGACATTTTAGTCATTTAGCAGATGCTCTTATCCAGAGCAACTTACAGTAGTGAATGCGTACATTTCATACATTTTTCTCCGTACTCCGTACTGGCCCCCTGTGGGAATCGAACCCACGACCCTGGCGTTGCAAACACCATGCTCTACCAACTGAGCCACACGGGACCAAACGGGGGATGATTTAATAAAAGCGCATTTGCGAAAAAAGCACAATCGTTGCACGACTGTACCTAACCATAAACATCAATGCCTTTCTTAAAATCAATACACAGAAGTATATATTTTTAAACCTGCATATTTAGCTAAACGAAATCCAGGTTAGCAGGCAATATTAACCAGGTGAAATTGGGTCAGTTCTCTTGCGTTCATTGCACGCAGAGTCAGGGTATATGCACAGTTTGTGCCGCCTGGCTCGTTGCGAACTAATTTGCCAGAATGTTACGTAATTATGACATAACATTGAAGGTTGTGCAATGTAACAGGAATATTTAGATTTAGGGATGCCACCCGTTAGATAAAATACGGAACGGTTCCGTATGTCACTGAAAGAAAAAAACGTTTGTTTTCGAGATGATAGTTTCCGGATTCGACCATATTAATGACCTAAGGCTCGTATTTCTGTGTGTTTATTATATTATAATTAAGTCTATGATTTGATATTTGATAGAGCAGTCTGACTGAGCGATAGTAGGCACCAGCAGGCTCGTAAGCATTCATTCAAACAGCACTTTACTGCATTTTGCCAGCAGCCCTTCGCAATGCATTGCACTGTTTGACTTCAAGCCTGTCAACTCCCAAGATTAGGCTCGTGTAACCGATGTGAAATGGCTAGCTAGGTAGCGGGTGCGCGCTAATAGCGTTTCAAACGTCACTCGCTCTGAGACTTGGAGTAGTTGTTTCCCTTCCTCTACATGGGTAATGCTGCTTTGAGGGTGGCTTTTGTCGATGTGTTCCTGGTTTGATCCCAGGTAGGAGCGAGGAGAGGGACGGAAGCTATACTGTTACACTGGCAATACTAAAGTGCCAATAAGAACATCCAATAGTCAAAGGTATATGAAATACAAATTGTATAGAGAGCAATAGTCCTATAATTCCTATAATAACTACAACCTAAAACTTCTTACCTGGGAATATTGAAGACTCGTGTTAAAAGGAACCACCAGCTTTCATATGTTCTCATGTTCTGAGCAAGGAACTTAAACATTAGGTTTTTTACATGGCACACACACTTTTACTTTCTTCTCCAACACTTTGTTTTTGCATTATTTAAACCAAATTGAACATGTTTCATTATTTATTTGAGGCAAAATTGATAGTATTTATGTATTATATTAAGTTGAAATAAGTGTTCATTCAGTATTGTTGTAATTGTCATTATTACAAATAAATAAAAAAAATCGGCCAATTAATCGGGATCGGGGTTTCTTGGCCCTCCAATAATCGGTATCGGTATCGGCGTTGAAAAAAATATATATCATAATCGGTCGACCTCTAATTCTATTATCTGCCTGCTACAGTGGCTGGTATATTCTTTCATCTACCTGTTACAGTGGCTGGTATATTCTATCATCTGTCTGTTACAGTGGCTGGTATATTCTATCATCTGCCTGTTACAGTGGTTGGTGGACCAAAATCTAAAACTAAAACAAGACTTAGAAGACATTTGTCAAAGTTTGTAAAAACATTTAACATTCACTACATTGACTGCCTGACTTGAACGTTCACACAGGAGAGAGACAGGACTATCGTGGATCCTCTGGGGAGCCTCAACAACATCATGATGCTGACGAGGCAGAGAAGAGTCTCTCCACATCAGGACACCTCAAGAAACACCATCAGAGACCCACAGGAAAGAAACCTCACTGCTGCTCTGACTGTGGGAAACATTGCAAATCTTCATCAAAACTAAAAATACATCAGCGAGTACACACAGGAGAGAAACCTTATAGCTGTAATCAATGTGGGAAGAGTTTTACTAATTCAAGTAATCTGAAAACACACCAGAGAACACACACAAGAGAGAAGCCTTATTGCTGTGATCAGTGTGGCAAGAGTTTTACTCAGTCAAGCAACCTGGTAACACACCAGAGAACACACACAAGAGAGAAGCCTTATAGCTGTGATCAGTGTGGTAAGAGTTTTACTCAGTCAAGCAACCTGGTATCACACCAGAGAACACATACAGGAGAGCAGCCATATAGCTGTGAGCAATGTGGGAAAAACTTTTCTCTGGGAGAACGCCTTAAAGACCACCAGAGAACACACACAGGAGAGAAACCTTATAGCTGTGATCAGTGTGGCAAAAGTTTTAGTCAGTCATGCAACCTGGTATCACACCAGCGAACACATACAGGAGAGCAGCCATATAGCTGTGGTCAATGTGGCAAGAGTTTTGCTCAGTCAAGCAACCTGGTATCACACCAGAGAACACATACAGGAGAGCAGCCATATAGCTGTGAGCAATGTGGGAAAAACTTTTCTCGGAGAGAACACCTTAAAGAGCACCAGGGAACACACACAGGAGAGAAACCTTATAGCTGTGATCAATGTGGGAAGAGTTTTACTCAGTCAAGCAGCCTGAAAAGACACCAGACAACACACACAGGAGGCAAATCTTACCACTGCTCTGACTGTAATTTGTTTTTATCTCTTGATTTATTTGACAGTTTGCCATTAGTGTGAAAAGTTGTCATCAAGGCAAAGGGTGGCTACTTTGAAGAATATACAATATATTTTGATTTGTTTAACACTTTTTTGGTTACTACATGATTCCATATGAGTTATTTCATAGTTTTGATGTCTTCACTATTATTCTACAATGTAGAAAATAGTAAAAATAAAAACCCTTAAATGACGTGTGTTTTACTGGTACTGTATATATATATATATATATATACATGGCTTAATGCATCATTACATTAGCCATTCAGCCTCAATATGAAACTCAACTAGTCTCTCACTGTTCAACCAGAATAACATGAGTTGGGTCCTTTAGACTGTTAGTCCATAATCAACTAGTCTCTCAAAAGAACAGCAAATTTCTGCCAGCCAATGGGATAATTCCAGTGCAGTACATATGTAGAGGGATAATTCCAGTACAGTACATGTGTAGAGGGATAATTCCAGTACAGTACATGTGTAAAGGGTGTAGAGGGATAATTCCAGTACAGTACATGTATAGAGGGATAATTCCAGTACAGTACATGTGTAAAGGGTGTAGAGGGATAATTACAGTACAGTACATGTGTAGAGGGATAATTCCAGTACAGTACATGTGTTGAGGGATAATTCCAGTGCAGTACATGTGTAGAGGGATCGTTCCAGTACAGTACATGTGTTGAGGGATAATTCCAGTGCAGTACATGTGTAAAGGGTGTAGAGGGATAATTCCAGTACAGTACATGTGTAGAGGGATAATTCCAGTGCAGTACATGTGTAGAGGGTGTAGAGGGGTAATTACAGTACAGTACATGTGTAGAGGGATAATTCCAGTACAGTACATGTGTAAAGGGTGTAGAGGGATAATTACAGTACAGTACATGTGTAGAGGGATAATTCCAGTACAGTACATGTGTTGAGGGATAATTCCAGTGCAGTACATGTGTAGAGGGATCGTTCCAGTACAGTACATGTGTTGAGGGATAATTCCAGTGCAGTACATGTGTAAAGGGTGTAGAGGGATAATTCCAGTACAGTACATGTGTAGAGGGATAATTCCAGTACAGTACATGTGTAGAGGGATAATTCCAGTGCAGTACATGTGTAGAGGGATAATTCCAGTACAGTACATGTGTAGAGGGATAATTCCAGTACAGTACATGTGTAGAGGGATAATTCCAGTACAGTACATGTGTAGAGGGATAATTCCAGTACAGTACATGTGTAGAGGGATAATTCCAGTACAGTACATGTGTAGAGGGATAATTCCAGTGCAGTACATGTGTAGAGGGATAATTCCAGTACAGTACATGTGTAGAGGGATAATTCCAGTACAGTACATGTGTAGAGGGATAATTCCAGTACAGTACATGTGTAGAGGGATAATTCCAGTGCAGTACATGTGTAGAGGGATAATTCCAGTACAGTACATGTGTAGAGGGATAATTCCAGTGCAGTACATGTGTAGAGGGTGTAGAGGGGTAATTCCAGTGCAGTACATGTGTAGAGGGATAATTCCAGTGCAGTACATGTGTAAAGGGTGTTGAGGGATAATTCCAGTGCAGTACATGTGTAAAGGGTGTTGAGGTATAATTCCAGTGCAGTACATGTGTAAAGGGATAATTCCAGTGCAGTACATGTGTAGAGGGATAATTCCAGTGCAGTACATGTGTAAAGGGATAATTCCAGTGCAGTACATGTGTAGAGGGATAATTCCAGTGCAGTACATGTGTAAAGGGTGTTGAGGTATAATTCCAGTGCAGTACATGTGTAGAGGGATAATTCCAGTGCAGTACATGTGTAGAGGGATAATTCCAGTACAATACATGTGTAGAGGGATAATTCCAGTGCAGTACATGTGTAAAGGGTGTAGAGGGATAATTCTAGTGCACCGGTTATTGACTGGAGACTTAAAATGCTGAAAACAGGTCCCTAGTGGAATGACAACAACATGGCTGCTTGTTAAAGAAGAGATGGACATAGAGAGGTAACCATATACATTGCACATGGACCGTAAGAAGTCCTGAAGGTATTGAAATGCCTGGGCTCGCAGGGGATGTGGTAATTCATAACCCATCATTTATACCTGTAAATTCATAACCCATCATATATACCTGTTAGTTCATAACACATCATTTATACCTGTTAATTCATAACCCATCATTTATACCTGTTAATTCATAACCCATCATTTATACCTGTTAATTCATAACCCATCATTTATACCTGTTAGTTCATAACCCATCATTTATACCTGTTAATTCATAACCCATCATTTATACCTGTTAATTCATAACCCATCATTTATACCTGTTAATTCATAACCCATCATTTATACCTGTTAGTTCATAACCCATCATTTATACCTGTTAGTTCATAATCCATCATTTATACCTGTTAATTCATAACCCATCATTTATACCTGTTAGTTCATAACCCATCATTTATACCTGTTAGTTCATAACCCATCATGTATACCTGTTAGTTCATAACCCATCATTTATACCTGTTAATTCATAACCCATCATTTATACCTGTTAATTCATAACCCATCATTTATACCTGTTAATTCATAACCCATCATTTATACCTGTTAATTCATAACCCATCATTTATACCTGTTAATTCATAACCCATCATTTATACCTGTTAGTTCATAACCCATCATTTATACCTGTTAGTTCATAACCCATCATTTATACCTGTTAATTTATAACCCATCATTTATACCTGTTAATTCAGGGGCTGTTCAGGCAGGCTGGCACGCTCCCTGACCTAACTTGGCAGGAACTAATGGGGATCCATAATAAACCCCAGGAAGAGTAGCTGCTGCCTTGGCAGGAACTAATGGGGATCCATAATAAACCCCAGGAAGAGTAGCTGCTGCCTTGGCAGGAACTAATGGGGATCAATAATAAACCCCAGGAAGAGTAGCTGCTGCCTATATTTCTGTCTCTTTACTCTCGGATTCTAAAAAGCTAATTAGCATCAAAGTAGATGACATGCAAGACTACAAATCCCTGCAACCTCCTGCATGTCATCTCTAGCCAACACCTTTCACAGAACAGTTCACTGAATTGTCCATTGAAATACATTTTGACACTTTAATCATTGCTACATTAAGGCCTGATTGGTGGAGTGCTGCAGAGATGGTTGTCCTTCTGGAAGGTTCTCCCATCTCCACAGAGGAACTCTGGAGCTCTGTCAGAGTGAACATCGGGTTCTTGTTCACCTCCCTGACCAAGGCCCTTCTCCCCCGATTTCTCAGTTTGGCCAGGCGGCTAGGTGGTTCCAAACTTCTTCCATTTAAGAATGATGGAGGCCTCTTTGTTCTTGGGGACCTTCAATGCTGCAGACATTTTTTGGAACCCTTCCCCAGATCTATGCCTCGACACTATCCTGTCTCAGAGCTCTATGGACAATAACTTTGACCTCATGGCTTGGTTTTTGCTCTGACATGCACTGTGAACTGTGGGACCTTACATAGACAGATGTCTGCCTTTCAAATCATGTCCAATCAATTGCATTTACCACAAGTGGACTCCAATCAAGTTGTAGAAACATCTCAAGGATTATCAATGGAATCAGGATGCATCTGAGCTCAATTTTGAGTCTCATAGCAAAAGGTCTGAATACCTAAGTAAATACATTTGCAAAAATCTCTAAAAACCTGTTTTCACTTTGTCATTATGTGGTATTGTGATGTCATTATGGGGCATTGTGATGTCATCATGGGGTATTGTGATGTCATTATGGGGTATTGTGTGTAGATTGATGAGGGGGGAAAAAAGTACATGTTAGAATAAGGCTGTAATGTAACAAAATGTGGAAAATGTGAAGGGGTCTGAATACTTGACTTTTCTACCGCAGTTTTGTACATGATCAAATCAAAGTTTATACACTGTCATGTGATACGTGATATAGAAAAGTCCAATCTTAGGAGAGTACATGGGAGGCACTATACTGTGTATCTGCAGGTGTCTCCACCCTCTGGTGGGATGGACCATGTCTACAGAGAAACCTAGATTCAAATACTTAGATTTGTGTGTATTGGGTATATGTTGTGAAATTGTTAGATTTTACTTGTTAGATATTACTGCACTGTCGGAGCTAGAAACACAAGCATTTCACTACACCCGCAATAACATCTGCTAAACATGTGTATGTGACCAATAAAATGTGATTTTGATTTGAAATAAACGTCCTATTTATCAAAGATGCTTTTGGCTGGAGTCAAAATGACTCCAAAGGATTTGAATTTGTTAAAAGTCCATATTGATACAGAAACACTAAACCATGATTTAGATTTACTAACAACAAGTTGATTGACAAAATCATGAAAAATGTAATAGAATTGAATAAACCACATTTTGTCTATGATAAAAGATATGCCTCTGGGGTCAAAATGATCCATGTCAGAAGTATGGTTCAATGCAAATATGTAGTGGGTGTAAAGTTTGTTTTAAATTCTCACTCATTAAACACAAATCAATCAACACATGCTTCTCTTTGAACGACTTAATATAATATTAACCTTTTATGAAATAAATGAAAAATAAACGTTTGGTTCCTCAACTGCGTTGCCCTCCAGTCAGCAGATGGCGATGTGCGTCTTTTAGGTTCAGGCGATGCTGCCAGTGTGACGTATAATCTAGTGGACGGGACGCTCCTTCAACAACAACAGCTAGTCAGACACATCGGTAGCTTTCTAGCAAACATAGCTACAACATTCACGCTCTTTACACTGTTTTGGTGTATATTAGTCGCTGTGTATTAAACACACTTCTGTCGTATGTACTTGTTGGCCCATTTAATTATATATATTTACGTTGTTTATCAGCTAACTGGTTTGCTAAGTTAGCTTAGAACTAGGCTAGTCGCTAATGCTAACTAGCTATTATCCCCGACCATGAGTTCACTAAGCTACTCTCCTCCTGCTAAAGAAGAGGAGGTCTGCTGGACGGAGAAAGAAGCTCTAGTGAAAGAGGAGGAGGAAGAGAAGGATGTTACAATACAAAAACAAGTAGAGGGTGAGGCTGTTACAGTGAAAGAAGAAGAGAAAGACGTTACAGTGAAAGAAGAGGACGACGCGTTCAGAGTGAAAGAGGAGGAGGATGTTACAGTAAAAGAAGAGGAGGAAGAGGAGGATGCAGTTTTTGGAGTGAAAGAGGAGGAAGGGGAGATGACTGTTACATTGGAGGAAGAAGAGGAGGTTGGAGATCTGTTTAACACCAGTAAGTACCGTCTCTGCAGTCGTTGAACCAATATGCAGTAAAGGGGTTCTACACTTTAATGTTGTTCTGTAGGAATGGCTGAAGCTGCACTGTAACGTGTAGAACATCAAGAGTGGACCATCAACAAAACGTTAACAATTGATCAAATGCATCCAATGACAATGCCTGAAGTACTGTAGTCCTCAATATCTCCTATTAGATTAGCCCAATATGTTCTCTTAAAGGGACAATCAGCAGTTGTTACATCCATTTTGGGACTTATACATTAATGATATGTACCCACTGTTTCCTGAATAAATCACTTATAAATGCCTCATGAGCTTAGTTCAACTGTCGTACCCCATCAGAACCCAAATATAAGCTTTTATTTACTCCAGTGTTTGTCAGTAAATATAAACAAACACTGTATATCCTCAAAACATGGTTAAAACTATAATGTTGATATCATGGATGGTTACATTTCTCCAGCCCCATCCCTCAGCTTTTTACCGAAACAGGCAGGGAGTACGCTTTGTTATTGTTTCTACTGCTGATTGCTGCCCCCGTTACTCCTCAAGTTCCAAGGACTGTATGTTATTTTCAGAGGTAGACTGGCTCTGGCAGCTAAAATAGTCAACTATTCCATCTAAATGTGAATCGATTCTCAATTGCGATACGTTTCTAGAAGCATAAATTGCTGTACTTTCATATCAATTCAGAATAATTTCACACAATATTTAAATATCACATCAAAATAATTTCACATAATACTTTCTGGACTAGTCTCAGTCCCTGCTGCTGAAAAACATCCCCACAGCATGATGCTGCCACCACCATGCTTCACCGTAGGGATGGTGCCAGGTTTCCTCTAGAACTGACTCTTGGCAGTCAGTGAGTTCAATCTTGGTTTCATCAAGCCAGAGACTCTTGTTTCTCATGATCTTAGACTCTAAGGTGTCAAATGTCCTGCCCGCGGGCCGGATCAGGCCCGCAAAGGGGTTTAATCCGGCCCGCGAGATGATTTTGTAAAGTATAAAAATGAGCTGCCATTTTTCAATAAAAGAAACTGCTGTTCCAATTGCGTCCACTGGATGGCGCAATAGCAATTGTGTTAAGCAAGCAAACCGTTTATAACGGAGCAGAGCAAGTAGGTCAAGCAAGTGCAGCCAGTCCGGATGAGCTACTTTGTTTGCCTGCGATATTTATTACGGCTTCTACTTTTAACATTTTGTGCTTTGGCACCCTCATTGCCCCAATATGTCTCTGTCAAAAAAGAGAAAAGTGGACGCAGAGTGCAGAGTGTTCCAAGAAAAATGGTCATCCTCCTATTTATTCACGGAATTGAATGGGAAAGCTGTATGTTTGGTGTGTTCACAGCATGTTGCAGTGCTGAAAGAGTATAACCTTCGTCGCCACTATGTGAGTCTTCATGCCGACAAATATGACAACTTTCAAGGACAGCGGAGAAGAGAGAAGGTGAATGAACTGTTGGCGGGTCTGAAGAAACAGCAGTCTGTGTTTACTCACAGCCGAGACATCAGTGACGCTGCAGTGAAAGCTAGCTACCTCATTGCTAATGAAATCGCAGTGGCTTCAAAACCGTTTAGTGAGGGTGTATTTGTAAAAACATGCATGATGAAGGCAGCGGAGATTGTGTGCCCTGAAAAGCACCAGGCTTTTGCAAATATCAGCCTGACAAGAAACACAGTTGCAGACAGGATTTCCGATCTTTCAGTGGATTTGGACAGCCAGTTGAAGCAAAAAGTAAAGTCATTTATTGGGCTTTCAGTTGCAATTGATGAAAGCACGGACAGTACAGATGTTGCACAACTGGCCATTTTCATCCGCGGAGTTGATGACACATTGACCGTCACGAGGAGTTCGTGGAGTTGGTGCCGATGACAGATACAACTGGACAGGGTCGGAGTGGACTGGTCCCGCGCTGTCAGCCTGGCTACAGATGGTGCGCCCTCAATGATCGGGAAAAAAGCAGGCGTTGTGACAAAGTTCAGAGAGAAAGTGCAATCTGCAAATGCAGGACGTGATTTTTGGACTTTTCACTGTATTTTGCACCAGGAGGCTTTGTGTTGCAAGTCATTAAAGATGGATAACGTCATGAAGGTGGTCATCCAAACTGTTAATTTCATCCGATCCAGAAGCCTGAATCACCGTCAGTTTGACAGCCTTCTCAGAGAGAAAGACCACATCTATGGCCTGCCATACCACACTGAGGTAAGATGGTTAAGCCGAGGTGCTGTGCTCAGGCGTTTCTTTGATTTACGAGAAGAAATTGAACAGTTCATGGAAGAAAAGGGCAAACCAGTGTTAGAATTTCATTCCGCAGAATGGATGCAGGACCTTGCATTTATGGTGGATGTTACAGAGCACCTGAATAACTTGAACAAACAGCTGCAAGGGCGCAACAAAGTCATCACGCAGTATTATGACAGCATACGTTCTTTCAAGTTGAAGCTGTCATTGTGGGAGACGCAACTCGCCGGTGGTGATGCAGCTCACTTCCCCTGTCTGAAAAATGTGTGCGCGACCCAACATGTGGCAGACATGAAGCGGTTCAAAGATAAAATAACGGGACTGTTACGGGAGTTTGAGCAACGCTTTCAGATTTTTGGTGAACTGGAGAAAGACTTCAACGTTTTTTGCTCGCCATTCACCGTGAATCCCTCTGATCTGCCCGTCAGCATCCAACTTGAAATAATAGACTTGCAGTGTGACTCGGATATGAAGGGCAAATTTGCCGCAGCTGGCTTGGACACATTTTATCAGAATCTCTTGCCAGGTTACCCCAACTTGACAGCCCTCGCTGCAAAACTGTTGTGCATGTTTGGAACCGCATATCTTTGTGAGCAAGTTTTCTCTGTAATGAGGATAAATAAAACAAAGCTGCGCTCAAGGCTCACGCACAAGCACTTGAATCACATCCTGAAGTTGGCTGCCACTCAGGATGTGACGCCTGATATTGATGCGCTGGTGAAAGCTAAAAGATGCCAGGTATCAGGAGTCAAATAAACTATGCAACCCAACTTAAAGTGCTGCATGAGACATCCTGATATAGTTCTGTGATCTGTGATATACTTCTGTGAATCACTGAGGCATTGTGTGTTTGTGTGTTCTTTTTCTTTAGAATTTTCAAATAAACTTGAGGTGTTTTATGATTAATAGTGATGTTGTGCTTGTACTATTGTGGACACACTGTCCTCAGGCTCCAGCTTTATGTTTTATGTTGATCGTATTAAAACAAAGAGAACAATCTGAAGTTGTTGTTTTTAAGTTATATATACCATGATTTTACCGGTCCGGCCCACTTGGGAATAGATTTTCCTCCATGTGGCCCCTGAGCTAAAATGAGTTTGACACCCCTATCTTAGAGTCTTAAGGTGCCTTTTGTCAAACTCCAAGCAGGCTGTCATATGCTTTATACTGAGGAGTGGCTTCTGTCTGGCCACTGTACCATAAAGGTCTGATTGGTGGAGTGCTGCAGAGATGGTTGTCCTTCTGGAAGGTTCTCCCATCTCCACAGAGGAACTCTGGAGCTCTGTCAGAGTGACCATCAGGTTTTTGGTCACCTCCCTGACCGAGGCCCTTCTCCCCCAATTGCTCAGTTTGGCCGGGTGACCAGCTCTAGGAAGAGTATTCCATTTATGAATTATGGAGGCCACTGTGTTCTTGGGGACCTTCAATGCTGCAGAATTATTTTTGGTACCCATCCCCAGATCTGTGCCTCGACACAATACTGTCTCGGAGCTCTACGGACAATTCCTTCAACCTCATGGCTTGGTTTTTTTGGGACCTTATACAGACAGGTGTGTGCCTTTCCAAATCATATCCAATCAATTGAATTTACCACAGGTGGACTCCGAACAAGTTGTAGATACATCTCAAGGATGATTAATGGAAACAAGATGCACCTGAAAGCAATTTTGAGTCTCATAGCAAAGGGTCTGAATACTTAAGTAAATAAGGTCTTTTTGTTTTTTACCTGTTTTCACTTTGTCATTATGGGCTATTGATGACACCCCTCTGAAACAAGATAGCCTAACCATCAGAAAAAACCTCTTCCTTAGCCTACTCCTCCCGCTGCTGCTTGCCTTCGTAAATTCTGATGTTATTCTCCTAACGTTTCTGGTGATGGTGATGCGTGGTGCAGACCTCACTACCCTCTGGAGAGCCTTTTTCGGTTATGGGCGGAGCAGCTGCCATACCAGGCGGTGATACAGCCCGACAGGATGCTCTCGATTGTGCATCTGTAAATGTTTGTGAGTGATTTTGGTGACAAGTCGACCATTACACTGGATAATCGCAGCTAGCTAGCTGCTACCGAGTGGCCCAGCCTCGAAGCTAGCCTTGAGCCAGGCCCATCTCCCGGCCTGCTCAGTGGACCCTATGATCACTCAGCTACACAGCTGATTCCTCCCAGACTCTTCACTAAGACGACTAGAAGCCACTACATCACCGGATTCCTGCCGTAAACTCTGGACCTTTGCACCAGATTGGCTATAGTGGCTAATGCCCTTGTCCCGAAGCTAGCACCAGTTAGCCTCGAGCCAGGTGCTTCTACGGGCTAGCAAACAAAATTACTCCTGCTACAATAGCTATTTTGCCACTTGGCCTGGACCCTTTGTCAACACGGAGTACCACTGATCCATCACGACTGGTCTGCCAACATAATTCCGTCCGATGTGCCCTCAACCGACCTTTGCAGGACGTCGGTGATTCCCTTGTCCCGAAGCTAGCACCAGTTAGCCTCGAGCCAGGCGCATCTCCCGGCTAGCGTAGTAACGACTACCTACCGGCTTCCCTGGTTCATATATTGCTGTTCACTGGACCCTATGATCACTTGGCTACATAGATGATGCCTGCTGGACTGTTCATTAATCACGGTACTCTATTTTGTTTATCTGTCGGCCCCAGCCTCGAACTCAGGCCCTGTGTGTAGTTAACTGACCCTCTCTGCCCATTCATCACCATTTTACCTGTTGTTGTTGTCTTAGCTGATTAACTGTTGTCTTACCCGTTGTTGTCTTAGCGAGCTCTCCCAATCAACACCTGTGATTGCTTTATGCCTCGCTTTATGTCTCTCTAATGTCAATATGCCTTGTATACTGTTGTTTAGGGTAGTTATCATTGTTTTATTTTACTGCGGAGCCCTTAGTCCCACTCAGCATGCCTCAGAGAACTCTTTTGTCCGACCTCCCACACATGCGGTGACCTCACCTAGCATAACTAGTGCCTCCAGAGATGGAACCTCTCTTATCGTCACTCAATGCCTAGGTTTACCTCCACTGTACTCGCACCCTACCATACCCCTGTCTGTACATTATGCCTTGAATCTATCCTACCACGCCCAGAAATCTGCTCCTTTTGTTCTTTGTTCCCAACTCACTAGATGACCAGTTCTGATAGCCTTTAGCCGTACCCTCATCCTACTCCTCTGTTCCTCGGGTGATGTAGAGGTTAACCCAGGCCCTGCGTGTCCCCAGGCGCTCTCATTTGCTGACTTCTGTAACCGTAAAAGCCTTGGTTATATGCATGTTAACATCAGAAGCCTCCTCCCTAAGTTTGTTTTACTCACTGCTTTAGCACACTCCGCCAACCTTGATGTCCTTGCCGTGTCTGAATCCTGGCTTTGGAAGGCCACCAAAAAGTCAGAAATTTCCATCCCCAATTACAACATTTTCCGTCAAAATGAGAGGAGTTGCAATCTACTGCAGAGATGGCCTGCAAAGTTCTATCATACTTTCCAGGTCTAAGCCCAAACAGTTCGAGCTTCTAATTTTAAAAATGTATCTCTCCAGAAATATGTCTCTCACTGTTGCCGCCTGTTATAGACCCCCCTCAGCTCCCAGCTGTGCCCTGGACACCATATGTGAATTGAATGCCCCCCATCTATCTTCAGAGTTTGTTCTGCTAGGTGACCTAAACTGGGATATGCTTAACACCCCGGCCGTCCTACAATCCAAGCTAGATGCCCTCAATCTCACACAAATTATCAAGGAACCCACCAGGTACAACCCTAAATCCATAAACATGGGCACCCTCATAGATATTATCCTGACCAACTTGCCCTCCAAATACACCTCTGCTGTTTTCAATCAGGATCTCAGCGATCATTGCCTGCATCCGTTATGGGTCCGCGGTCAAACGACCAACCCTCATCAGTGTCAATCGCTCCCTAAAACACTTCTGCAAGCAGGCCTTTCTAATCGACCTGGCCCGGGTATCCTGGAAGGATATTGACCTCATCCCGTCAGTAGAGGATGCCTGGTTGTTTTTTTAAAGTAATTTCCTCACCACCTTAACTCTTACATCTAGACGTTCCGCTAACGGAACACCGCTCCAATATTCAATGATGGGCGTGGCGCGAAATACAAATTCCTCAAAAATCCCAAAACTTCCATTTTTCAAACATATGACTATTTTACACCATTTTAAAGACAAGACTCTCCTTTATCTAACCACACTGTCCGATTTCAAAAAGGCTTTACAACAAAAGAAAAACATTAGATTATGTCAGCAGAGTACCCAGCCAGAAATAATCAGACACCCATTTTTCAAGCTAGCATATAATGTCACATAAACCCAAACCACAGCTAAATGCAGCACTAACCTTTGATGATCTTCATCAGATGACACTCCTAGGACATTATGTTATACAATACATGCATGTTTTGTCCAATCAAGTTCATATTTATATCAAAAACCAGCTTTTTGCATTAGTATGTGACGTTCAGGACTAGCATTCCCACCGAACACTTCCGGTGAATTTACTAAATTACTCACGATAAACAATCACAAAAAACATAACAGTTATTTTAAGAATTATAGATACAGAAATCCTTCATGTAATCGCGGTGTCCGATTTTAAAATAGCTTTTCGGTGAAAGCACATTTTGCAATATTCTGAGTAGATTGCCCGGCCATCACAGGCTAGCTATTTTGACACCCAGCAAGTTTGGTATTCACCAAACTCAGATTTATTATAAGAAAAATTGGATTACCTTTGCTGTTCTTCGTCAGAATGCACTCCCAGGACTTCTACTTCAACAACAAATGTTGGTTTGGTTCCAAATAATCCATAGTTATATCCAAATAGCGGCGTTTTGTTCTTGAGTTCAAGACACTATCCGAAGGGTGATGCGCCGGCGCGTATCGTGACAAAAAAATTCAAAATATTCTGTGGCCACCAACTGCTCTTAATTGCTAGTAAAATTTAATGCATGCTCTTCAACCAATCTTCTCTGCACCCGCCGCCTGACTAGCATCACTACTCTGGACGATTCTGACTTAGGTATTTGTTGTTGTCCACATATTCTAAGTGTCTGGTAAACTCTCCTTCCAGACTCATATTAAGCATCTCCAATCTAAAATTAAATCTAGAATCGGCTTCCTATTTCGCAAACAAAGCCTCCTTCACTCACGCTGCCAAATATACCCTCGTAAAACTGACTATCTTATAGATCCTTGACTTCGGCGATGTCATTTTCAAAATAGCCTCCAACACTCTACTCAGCAAACTGGATGCAGTCTATCACAGTGCCATCTGTTTTGTCACCAAAGCCTCATATACTACCCACCACTGCGACCTGTATGCTCTCGTCGGCTGGCCCTCGCTACATATTCGTCGCCAAACCCACTGGCTCCAGGTCATCTACAAGTCTTTGCTAGGCCGCCTTAACTCAGCTCACTGGTCACCATAGCAACACCCACCAATAGCACGCACTCCAGGAGGTATATCTCACTGGTCATCCCCAAAGCCAACACCTACTTTGGCCGACTTTCCTTCCAGTTCTCTGCTGCCAATCACTGGAACAGGAAAAAATGTATGAATGCACTACTGAAAATGTATGCATTCACTACTGTAAGTCGCTCTGGATAAGAGCGTCTTCTAAATGACTAAAATGTAAATACATTGAACGAATTGCAACAATCGCTGACTTTGGAGACTTATATCTCCCTCACTAACTTTAAGCATCAGCTATCTGAGCAGCTAACCGATCGCTGAAGCTGTACACAGCCCATCTGTAAATAGCCCATCCAACTGCCTACCTCATCCCAATGTTTTTATTTACTTTTCTTGCTCTTTTCCACCCCAGTAATTCTACTTGCACATCATCATCTGCACATCACTCCAGTGTTCATTTGCTAAATTGTAATTACTCTGCTTCTATGGCCTATTTATTGCCTTACCTCCGTACTCCATTTGCACACACTGTATATAGATTTTTCTGTCGTGTTATTGACTGTACGTTTGTTTATCCCACTTGTAACTCTGTGTTGTTTGTGTCGCACTGCTTTGCTTTATCTTGGCCAGGTCGCAGTTGTAAATGAGAACTTGTTCTCAACTGGCCTACCTGGGTAAATAAAGGTGAAATAAAAAAATAGAATCTTAACTTTATTGACAACACCCAAATGGATACTGTCATTAACGCAGTTCTTCAATAATTACACATTATTCTTAATGCTTTAGCAAACATTTTATTAAACAGGACATTCAAAAATATCCTTACAATTATAATCCAAAGTAGTGTGAAATGAACTCCTAAGCAACCTGGAAATGGATGTTACTCCCCTGAGTTTTCCCCTATTCACATTCAGAATACATTGTGAAAAACTAAAATCTTTGCTCACCATTTTTGTTCCAGGCAGATATAGTACATCCGTAACTATCGGTTTCCTCATTAGCAGGGAGGAGTTTCTACAATCAAATTGCCCTCGTGCCGCAATTTTAGCAAACACAGAAAGGGGCCTATATTGGAGACCAAAAGTCGTCTGGCACACTGCTTAGAGTTTCAACGACATGAATAACTTATTTCTAGCCTACAATCATCGATGTTACTACTAATGTGAAAACAAGACAAAATATGACTTTTCTTGCTCATTTTAAGACAATTGTCAAATTATTTTAACATTCATTACAGACGTCAATTGTTGTCCAACATCATGGCTCCGCTGTTGGCATCACCTTTTACAGTGGGTTACCGCTGTTGTGGGCCTTTAATCATCTGTCTGACTTTGTTGTTCACACAGGAGAGATATGGGACTATCGTGGATCCTCTGGGGAGCCTCAACAACCTCATGATGCTGAAGAGGCAGAGAAGAGTCTCTCCACATTAGGACACCTCAATAAACACCTGCAGACATCCACAGGGAAGAGAACTCACTGCTGCTCTGACTGTGGGAAGAGATTCACCTCCCCATCAGGCATTAAAATTCATCAGAGAATCCACACAGGAGAGAAACCTTATAGCTGTGATCAATGTGGGAAGAGTTTTACTACATTTGGCCATCTGGTATCACACCAGAGAATACACACAGGAGAGAAACCTTATAGCTGTGACCAATGTGGGAAGAGTTTTGGTGCATCTGGAGGGCTGAAAGTGCACCAGAGAACACACACAGGAGAGAAACCTTATATCTGTGGTCAATGTGGGAAGAGGTTTGCTGCATCTAGAACGCTGACTCTACACCAGAGAATTCACACAGGAGAGAAACCTTATAGGTGTGATCAATGTGGGAAGTGTTTTCCTCAATCTGGCCATCTGGTATCACACCAGAGAATACACACAGGAGAGAAACCTTATAGCTGTGACCAATGTGGGAAGAGTTTTGGTGGATCTGGAGTGCTGACAGTGCACCAGAGAACACACACAGGAGAGAAACCTTATATCTGTGGTCAATGTGGGAAGAGGTTTGCTGCATCTAGAACTCTGACTCTACACCAGAGAACACACACAGGAGAGAAATCTTATAGCTGTGTTCAATGTGGGAAGAGTTTTGCTCTATCTCGCACTCTGACTCAACACCAGATAACACACACAGGAGAGAAACCATATAGCTGTGGTGAATGTGGGAAGAGTTTTACTACATCTAGCTGTCGGACTTTACACCAGCGGAGACACACAGGAGAGAAACCTTATAGCTGTGTTCAATGTGGGAAGAGGTACTCTGATAAAAGATATCTGATCAAACATCAGAAAATACATACATGAAGGAATTGTTTCATGATATCAATGAAATTAAATCTCACAATGTAGAATGTTTTTAACATTGTAGAAGGAGTATTTTAATGATGTCACAATGTAGAACCCTAAACGTTTGTCCCCTGTTCTATTGAATTCAACATGATATGGATATTAGCCTCAGGGGGAAAATCCAGGCTCTGAAATGGAAGAGTTACTATTTATGTGATTTAATAAAAAGTGACTAACACAAAAAGAGTTGTGTTACACTTACCATGTTGGTTACGCACTTGAATCAAAATGTATCTGGCTGTTTTCTACAAATTGTCCTCTAACCAGGGATGTACACATTATTCCCAGATTCCGTGTGGTTTTTGAGCTGTTAGTTTTAACAGGACTTGCAACCTCATCTCCCTCCTCTCGGCACAATTGATTTCAACATGATATCGATGAGTTATGACAAATAAGTGTTGTGTTCCTTTGTTTAGGGACCCCTAAATTTAACTGCATCACTCCAAAATGTAGCTGACTGTCTTCTGCAGGTTGTCCTCTAACCAGTGAGGTAAAAGATATCTCCATTTCCATGTGTTTTTTGTTTTGTTGTGTTAGTTTCAAGAGCAGGTTCAACCTGATTTCCCCCCAAATGGATATAAGATTTGTGTTTTGCGTTTAGCTAGTGCGTTGCTATGGATCTTTATTTATTTTGACTGCACGTTTTTCCGTATTGGAGATGAGTTTTGTTTGGGCTCGTTCCAAGGGGACGAGAGTTCTAGAATCTAGTGAGTTTTAGGAAGACGAGAGTTCTAGAAGCTAGTGAGTTTTAGGAAGATGAGAGTTCTAGAAGCTAGTGAGTTTTAGGAAGACGAGAGTTCTAGAAGCTAGTGGGATTTAGGATTCTATAGAAAGAAAAAGGAGAAAAAAAATAATCCTATTGTATATTATTATTTAGAAATACGTGTTTTTTCTTGTTTTTAATTGTTGACAGCCAGTAGACACCATGTTTATATTGGTGAAGGTGAAGCATTGTAGTTGATTATAATGTGAAATGGAAGTTGTTTTCTGTTGGTGGTAAGCAAACTTTTCCAACAAAAATATAGGATATATTTGTTGTCTTAAGGTGTTACAGGCTTTGGTTTTTCCATTTATGTTTTGAGGTTGGACTTAAGCACGTATAGCTCGTTAGCCCGTCTAGCTCGTTAGCTCGTTAGCACGTCTAGCTCGTTAGCACGTCTAGCTCGTTAGCACGTCTAGCTCGTTAGCACGTAGGACGCACTGATTGGTGTCACCTCGTTAGTCAGTATGTGTTACACCTGTGCTGGCTTGTCCATCTCGTTAGTTGGAAGGTGTTTCACCTGAGCTGGTCCAGGTTCTATTTAAGAGTGTCTGGCCCAGTGCTCCAGTTGTACTGATACATGTGGAGAGTCAACACCTTTAGTTGCTCTGCCTTTTTGGTTTGCTTCCTGTCTTTAAGTTTGATGTGGGTTTTTCTTTTGTTTTCCTCTTCTTGGCCAGATTTAGTGGGTCTCATGGTGGGTGTCTTTTAGGTCCCAGTTGTTGTTACTAGTCAACTTTCAGTGGACACCCCCATAGTGTCTTTCAGAGACCCTCCTAAAAAACAAGTTATATTTTGGGTTGGATGTTGCATCCAATTAATATTTTAATCAATGGATTTTCCTTAGAATGCTAATTCGTCTTTCAGTTGTTAATCTTATGTTTGTTGTGGTAAATATTTCTGTTTATTTTCATTGTTTTATTTTTTTTCCTGTGAAGCATCCATGTCTGAAATGTGCTGTATAAATAAAGCTTGATTTGAACATATTGCAAAAGAAATTAACCCAATGACTGACAATCAACAGACTCTTGCAAAACCAATACGTATCTTGGTCCATCTTATTATACTGAATTTATACTTTTTTCATATCTCCCACTATGTCAAAATAGTGCTGGTATGTACGTTTAGTATCACTTTTCAACCAACCCAGTGCATTTGTTGAAGATAAATGTTTAATTCAACAATACGTCAAAGGATTCAACTACTGCAAACCGAAACAAACAAATGGATCAACCAGATCAATCCCACTTTTCCAGCCTGCTGAAGGCGTGGTGGAGTGGTAAACACCACCCCCGGCTCTACCAGGGGCTTGAGGTGGTCTCCCACAGCTCTGCTTATGTCATGTTCTGTGGCCTTGCTGTTCCATTTATTGACTGTCCCTGCAACACAGAAACACATTTAGTCATATTATATAAAACACTCAAAGTAATGGATATGGAGCATCTATGGCCTCAGTTACACCTGGCACCTAAATGTGACTTCTGTCATCTGATCACTCCAAGCTGCATTAGGTTCAGATCTACCAGGATGGGCCTTTGACATCGTCTGGATGCAGTCAGGCCACCAAATATGCATCAGCAATGTAAAGAGATGTGGTGAATGAGTGGGGAAAGGTACATTTGACACAAATGACCTTCATAATATCAAAGAACAAATGTGTGTGTCTGAGGGGAATTTAACTTTCATACAGCCAAAAGGGGTGAGAAATTACACCAATATCAGTGGACAATTTGCACTAATGTAAATAAACATGGATGATGGAACATATTCCCTTTAGCTGACGTGATGAACTGCTAAGGGAACATAAATATTTACCATCTAAACCATGTGTGACCTCTCACCTCTCTGGCTGTAGAAGTGTTCTTCCTAACCAGTCCCTCAACAGCTCTCTGACTGAGCTCCACCCTCACTGGGTCTTCAGAGGAGATGAAGGCTGAGGAGGGATGGAAGGATGAATGGATCAGTCAGTCAAAGTGTAGTCCTGCTGTCTATGCTGTCTGACAGAATCACTATTTTAGTAGTTCATTAAAGTAAATAAGGCTTTATGACTGCTGAATACCAACTATCAATCACTTAGATCATGTATTTTCAGGTAGAGATACATCCTTGGGATGTCCCTAGCCCATTGAAGTTGACATTTAAAATGGTTAAGGTAGGGGTTAAGGTTAGGGTTTAGGGTAGGGATGTCCCAAGGATCCCAGATAGCATTGACCATCGTGCATTCTTCTGTCTCTTTTACATAGCAGGTGTAAAAGAAACACAGACAAGACAAGTAGGCATGCAGTGCATTATGGTCATTGTAGTTTAAAAAATAGCATCTAATTATGACAATCTGTATGTGGGGTTGTTTGAGAAGAATGTGATTGTCAGCCCTAACAATCCATTCTAGCACCTCATCAGGCTCTGTAAAAGTCTTCATTGATGACGTGTTCCATCTATTCCAGGGGACAGCAGAGGAACTTCATCGATTCCACTCCTTCATCAATACAAGCAGTGAACATCTTAAATTCACCCTCACCTTTGATGAGCATGAAACAAGTTACCCGATGGTTGGATGATACTGTTCTCGTCTTAAATACTTAAAAACTGGAAATCAACAGGGGACAGCAAAGTGGAACAGGTTTGTTCATTTTTCCCAGAGCCTTATATTAATGTAACTTGTAATACTGGTACTAATGGCGTTAATGATCTTAAATACTTAAAAACTGGAAATCAACAGGGGACAGCAGAGTGGAACAGGTTTGTTCATTTTTCCCAGAGCCTTATATTAATGTAACTTGTAATGATGGTACTAATGGCGTTAATGATCTTTGTCATTTCCTGTGCTGTGTCACACAGGCTACTGTGTTCCGTTCATGGATGTATTATGGTTACGTTACTGTAGCCTGTTTCGCTGTACAGTGTATGTGCACTTTCCCCAGCTCATGTGGCATGAGTCATGACCGAGTCCTGGCAAGTCCATAGTCTAGATTTACTACTAGTTGAAACATATTGCCTTCAATGCCATATTCTGATCGCTATGTTGCACTCATTGCTATGATATAATTCCTCCACGAAGACGTAAGACGTGCAAACTGTTTAGTCTACCGGCCGTTGTGTCACTATTATTAGCTAGGCTACTTAGCTAGCCATGCTGGGTGTCGTGTGTGTGTATCAGTGTGTGTTTTAGCTAGCCATGCTGGGTGTAGTGTGTGTGTATCAGTGTGTGTGTTTTAGCTAGCCATGCTGGGTGTCGTGTGTGTGTGTATCAGTGTGTGTGTTTTAGCTAGCCATGCTGGGTGTAGTGTATCAGTGTGTGTTTTAGCTAGCCATGCTGGGTGTAGTGTGTATCAGTGTGTGTTTTAGCTAGCCATGCTGGGTGTCGTGTGTATCAGTGTGTGTGTTTTAGCTAGCCATGCTGGGTGTAGTGTATCAGTGTGTGTGTTTTAGTTAGCCATGCTGGGTGTCGTGTGTGTGTATCAGTGTGTGTGTTTTAGCTAGCCATGCTGGGTGTCGTGTGTGTGTATCAGTGTGTGTGTTTTAGCTAGCCATGCTGGGTGTCGTGTGTGTGTATCAGTGTGTGTGTTTTAGCTAGCCATGCTGGGTGTAGTGTATCAGTGTGTGTTTTAGCTAGCCATGCTGGGTGTCGTGTGTATCAGTGCGTGTGTTTTAGCTAGCCATGCTGGGTGTCGTGTGTATCAGTGTGTGTGTTTTAGCTAGCCATGCTGGGTGTCGTGTGTATCAGTGCGTGTGTTTTAGCTAGCCATGCTGGGTGTCGTGTGTATCAGTGTGTGTTTTAGCTAGCCATGCTGGGTGTCGTGTGTATCAGTGCGTGTGTTTTAGCTAGCCATGCTGGGTGTCGTGTGTATCAGTGTGTGTTTTAGCTAGCCATGCTGGGTGTCGTGTGTATCAGTGTGTGTTTTAGCTAGCCATGCTGGGTGTAGTGTGTGTGTATCAGTGTGTGTGTTTTAGCTAGCCATGCTGGGTGTCGTGTGTGTGTATCAGTGTGTGTGTTTTAGCTAGTCATGCTGGGTGTAGTGTGTGTGTATCAGTGTGTGTGTTTTAGCTAGCCATGCTGGGTGTCGTGTGTGTGTATCAGTGTGTGTGTTTTAGCTAGCCATGCTGGGTGTCGTGTGTATCAGTGTGTGTGTTTTAGCTAGCCATGCTGGGTGTCGTGTATCAGTGTGTGTGTTTTTGACTGACCTGGTCCCTTACTGGCGAATATGTCGCTTATTTTGCAGCATTTAGCTGCGTCTGTGGCAAGGGCCTTTCTCTTTTCTATTCTCTCCCTCTCTGCTCCCTCTTTCATTTTCTGACCGTCCATTTCGCCGTGCGACTTGTCTAAAATGTTATCGGTAGAGAAGCAGGTAGACGGTTGCTATGTGCGTCGTGGAGAGACCTGATGTCATTTTTGTGCAGGGACACTGCAGCGAGAGAGTGAGAGTTGCGCCTGATACGTGGATTCTCCGTCAACTCATTCCTGCTATATTATCGTTAGTCAAGTTCACTATTCACGGAAGGCCAAAACGACCCTCAGGCCACTGGGAAATGTCCCGGTGCTCCCTACGGCCAGTCCGCCACTGCCGCTCGGCCATCGCTCATCCATATACTTCTATGTACATATTCTCATTCACCCCTTTAGATGTGTGTGTATTAGGTAGTTGTTGGGGAATTGTAAGATTACTTGTTAGATAATACTGCACTGTCAGAAGTAGAAGCACAAGCATTTCGCTACACTCGCATTAACATCTGCTAACCATGTGTACGTGACCAATAAAATTAGATTTTTGATTTGATTCGATTTTCCAGTTAGCTACCAACTTGAAATAGGGAGCTTTAGCATAAAACCCACATGGAAAACAGATTCGGCAAATAACATATAAAGAGAGGCTTATTTGACACCAAACCAACAACAATAGTTACTAAAACATAAATTGCTAATGTACGATGTAAAAGGTGGATTTTATGATGTAATGTCAACTTTATACATTTCTATCCCCGGGACCAAAAACTAATGCTTCCAACATTGAACTTGTCTGCACATTTTAAATAGAAGTTTTACTCAACTGCGTTACCCACTCCAGTCAGCAGATGGCGGTCTGGGAATTTAAGGCGATGCTGTTGGTGTGACGTATAATGTAGTGGACGGAACTCTTCTTTCAACAGCAGTAACAGTTCGTCAGCCACCTCGGTAGCTTGCTAGACAAAATAGCCGAACCAATAAAGCTCTTTAGACGCTTTAGTGTATATTAGCAACTGTGTTTTAAACCCACTTCTGTCGTCTAGTTAGTTATCCGATTTAATTTCATATTTACGGTGTTGTTGTTAGTCAGCTAGCGGGCTGGTTAAGTTAGCATTAGCCTAGCTAGCTAACATCTCCGACCATGCGGTCACTGAACTACTCTCCTCCTGCTAAAGAAGATGAGGACATCACAGTAAAACAAGAAGTAGAGGGTGAGGCCTTACTGTGAAAGAAGAAAAAGACGCGTTCAGAGTGAAAGAGGAGGAGGATGTTACAGTGAAAGAAGAGGAGGATGCAGTTTATGGAGTGAAAGAGGAGGAGGGGGAGATGACTGTTACATTGATAAAGGAGGAGGAAGAAGAGGAGGAAACTGGATATCTGGGCCCGGTTTCCCAAACGCATCTTAAGGCGTCCAATGGTTCTAACGGTGAATTTAGCCATAAGATGGTTTTGAGAAACCGTTCCCTGATTAACACTAGTAAGTACTGTCTTAAAAACAGAGGCACAAACTCTGCAGTTGTTGAACTGATGTGTGGTGGGAAATATGCAATAGCTACATCCATATTTGGACTTTAAATTATTTATTTATAGCCATTGATTCTTGAAGAATATAACACATGCTTCGTGAGCTTAGTTCAGCTGTTGTACCCCATCAGAACCCCAAATAAGCTTTTTTTACTCCAATGTTTAGAAACAATGTAAATCAACACTGTATAGCCTCAACATGGTTAAAACTATAATGTTGATATCATGGATGGTCAGTCCTTGCATCCATAGGTCTGTCTATGAATTTGAGAGTAGTTACATTTCTCCAACCCCATCATCATCTTATTACCAAGACAGTGATGGAATTACAACTTTGTTATTGTTTCAATTGCAGATTGATTGATTGTTGTGTGGCTTGTTTAAAGGGGTAACCTAGGTTTTAAACAGAAACAAAATGGCTGTCCAGAGCCTTGGTTTGGTAAACATCTGAGGGATGGGGGCTGGAGAAATGTAACCACTCTCACATTCATAGAGGAAGCTATTGTATCAACCTTAATCCAAAACCTAGCGACCTCTTCAAGAAGTTCAGACATCTTGGTGTAACAGGTGTTGGCTTGACAGTTGCTGGACCCAGGTTTGAGTCCAGCTCAGGGCTACCGCCTGAATTGACTACACTATAAATACAAGGACTGGCCACCCATGAGGTCAAAATTATAGTTTTAACCTGATTTCAAGGCTATATAGTATATTCTATAATTGGCAGTTAAGATTTGCTGTGGGGGTCAAATTGTTGTCAAATTGGAAGTTTACATACACTTATGTTGGCGTCATTAAAACTAGTTTTTCAACCACTCCACACATTTCTTGTTAACTAACTGTAATTTTGGCAAGTCGGTTAGGACATCTACTTTGTGCATGACACAAGTAATTTTTTCAACAGTTATTTACAGACAGATTATTTCACTTATAATTCACTGAATCACAATTCCAGTGGGTTTGAAGTTTACATACACTAAGTTGACTGTGCCTTTAAACAGCTTGGAGAATTCCAGAGAATTATGCCATGGCTTTAGAAGCTTCTGAGGCTAATTGACAACGTTTGAGTCAATTGGAGGTGTACCTGTGGATGTGTTTCAAGGCCTACCTTCAAACTCAGTGCCTCTTTGCTTGACATCATGGGAATATCAAAAGAAATCAGCCAAGACCTCAGTCTGGTTCATCCTTGGGAGCAATTTCCAAACGCCTGAAGGTACCACGTTCATCTGTACAAACAATAGTACGCAAGTATAAACACCATGGGACCACGCAGTTGTCATACCGCTCAGGGTAGAGACGCGTTCTGTCTCCTAGAGATTAACGTACTTTGGTGTGAAAAGAGCAAATCAATCCCAGAACAACAGCAAAGGACCTTGTGAAGATGCTGGAGGAAACAGGTACAAAAGTATCTATATCCAAAGTAAAACGAGTCATATATCTGAAAGGCCGCTCACCAAGGAAGAAGCCACTGCTCCAAAACTGCCATAAAAAAAGCCAGACAACGGTTTGCAACTGCACATGGGGACAAAGATCGTACATTTTGAAAAAATTTCATCTGGTCTGATTATACAAAAATAGAACTGTTTGGCCATAATGACCATCGTTATGTTTGGAGGGAAAAGGGGGAGTCTTGCAAGCCGAAGAACACCATCCCAACTGTGAAGCACAGGGGTGGCAGCATCATATTGTGGGGGTGCTTTGCTGCAATAGGGACTAGTGCAGTTCACAAAATAGATGGCATCATGAGGGAGGAAAAGTATGTCGATATATTGAAGCAATATCTCAAGACATCCGTCAGGAAGTTAAAGCTTGGTTGCAAGTGAGTCTTCCATATGGACAATGACCCCAAGCATAAGTTGTGGCAAAATGGCTGAAGGACAACAATGTATTGGAATGGCCATCACAAAGCCCTGACCTCAATCCTATAGAACATTTGTGGGCAGATCTGAAAAAGCGTGTACGAGCAAGGAGACCTACAAACCTGACTCAGTTACACCAACTCTGTCAGGAGGAATGGGCCAAAATTCACCCAACTTATTGTGGGATGCTTGTGGGAGGCTACCCAAAACGTTTGGGTAGCACCAGTTAGCCTCGAGCCAGGTGCATCTCCCGGCTAGCAAACAAAATTACTCCAGCTACAATACCTCTTTTGCCAATTGGCCTGGACCCTTTGTCGACACGGAGCCCCGCTGATCCATCACGACTGGTCTGCCGACGTAATTCCGTCCGGTGTGCACTCAACCGGCCTTTGCCGGACGTCGGTGACGCACTTGTCTCGAAGTTAGCACCAGTTTACCTCGAGCCAGGCGCATCTCCCGGCTAGCGTAGTAACGACTACCTAACGGCTTCACTGTTTCATATATTGCTGTTCACTGGACACTATGATCACTTGGCTACATAGCTGATGCCTGCTGGACTGATCATTAATCACGGTACTCCATTTTGTTTGTTTTGTTTATCTGTCGGCCCCAGCCTAGAATTCAGGCCCTGTGTGTAGTTAACTGACCCTCTCTGCCCATTCATCGCCATTTTACCAGTTGTTGTTGTCTTACCCGTTGTTGTCTTTGCTAGCTCTCCCAATCAACACCTGTGATTGCTTTATGCCTTGCTTTATGTCTCTCTAATGTCAATATGCCTTGTATACTGTTGTTTAGGGTAGTTATCATTGTTTTATTTTACTGCGGAGCCCCTAGTCCCACTCAACATGCCTCAGAGAGCTCTTTTGTCCCACCTCCCACACATGCGGTGACCTCACGATATTCAAAAACCTTAAAAATGCTATAACTTCAATTTCTCAAACATATGACTATTTTACACCATTTTAAAGATAAGACTCTCGTTAATCCAACCACATTGTCCGATTTCAAAAAGGCTTTACAACGAAAGCAAAACATTAGATTATGTCAGGAGAGTACCCAGCCAGAAATAATCAGACACCCATTTTTCAAGCTAGCATATAATGTCACAAAAACCAAAACCACAGCTAAATGCAGCACTAATCTTTGATGATCTTCATCAGATGACACTCCTAGGACATTATGTTATACAATACATGCATGTTTTGTTCAATCAAGTTCATATTTATATCAAAAACCAGCTTTTTAGATTAGCATGTGACGTTCAGAACTAGCAAACATACCGAAAACTTCCGGTGAATTTACTAAATTACTCACGATAAACGTTCACAAAAAACATAACAATTATTTTAAGAATTATAGATACAGCACTCCTTTATGCAATCGCGGTGTCCGATTTTAAAATAGCTTTTCGGCAAAAGCACATTTTGCAATATTCTGAGTAGATAGCTCGCCCTCACGGTCTAGCTAATTTGACACCCACCAAGTTTGGCGTTCACTAAACTCAGAATTACTATAAGAAAAATTGGATTACCTTTGCTGTTCTTCGTCAGAATGCACTCCCAGGACTTCTACTACAACACCAAATGTTGTTTTGGTTCAAAATAATCCATAGTTATGTTTAAATATCCTCTGTTTTGTCAGTGCATTCAGGTCCCTATCCAAACGGTGACGCGAGGACGCATGTCGTGACAATTTTTTTTTGAAATATTCCATTACCGTACTTCGAAGCATGTCAAAAGCTGTTTAAAATCAATTATTATGCTATTTTTCTCGTAAAATAGCGATAATATTCCAACCGGGCAAAGTTGTTTCCATTCAAAGGCTGAAAGAAAAACATGGCCACTTCTCGATATTGTATTCATTCAAACTGGTGAAGAAAAACATGGAGTACTCTCGTGGCTGCGCATCTCCTGTCTCTGAGCCACCAGCCTGACCCCTCACACAAACAGCGCTCCTGTACCTAGCCCAGAGACAGCAGAGATCTCATTCCATTTTCTGGCGCCTTCAGAGAGCCTATGGGAGCCTTAGAAATTGTCACGTTACAGCAGAGATCCACTATTTTCCATAAAGAGGCTATAGAAGGCCAAGAAATAGTCAGAGAGGGCACTTCCTGTATGGAATCTTCTCAGGTTTTTGCCTGCCATATGAGTTCTGTTATACTCACAGACACCATTCAAACAGTTTTAGAAACTTTAGGGTGTTTTCCATCCAAATCAAATAATTATATGCATATTTTAGTTTCTGGAAAAGAGTAGTAACCAGTTTAAATCGGGTACGTTTTTTATCCGGCCGTGAAAATACTGCCCCCTACCCTAGAGAGGTTAATGCTGTAGCAAACATTATAATAAACAGGACATTCAAATGAGCCTTACAATTATAATCCAAAGTAGTGTGAAATGTACTCATAAGCAACCTGGAAATGGAGGTTACTCCTCTGAGTTTTCCCCCATTCACATTCAGAATACATTGTGAAAAACTACAATCTTTGCTCACCATTTTTGCTCCAGGCAGATATACTACATCCATAACTAGTGGTTTCCTCATTACCAGATATACTACATCCATAACTAGTGGTTTCCTCATTACCAGATATACTACATCCATAACTAGTGGTTTCCTCATTACCAGATATACTACATCCATAACTAGTGGTTTCCTCATTAGCAGATATACTACATCCATAACTAGTGGTTTCCTCATTAACAGATATACTACATCCATAACTGTCGGTTTCCTCATTAGCAGGGTGGAGTTTCTGCAATGAAATTGCATGTGCATCGCCCTCGTGCCGCAATTTTAGCAAACACAGAAAGGGGCCTATATTGGAGACCAAAAGTCGTCTGGCACACTGCTTAGAGTTTCAACAACATGAATAACTTATTTCTAGCCTACAATCATTGATGTTACTACTAATGTGAAAAGAAGACAAAATATGACTATTCTTGCTCATTTTAAGGCAAATATCAAATAATTTTAACATTCATTACAGACGTCAATTATTTTCCAACATCATGGCTCCGCTGTTGGCATCACCTTTTACAGTGGATTACCGCTGTTGTGGGCCTTTAACCATCTGTATGACTTTGTTTTTCACACAGGAGAGAAACGTGACTATCGTGGATCCTCTGGGGAGGCAGAGAAGAGTCTCTCCAGATCAGAACACCTCAATAAACACCTGCAGAGACCCACAGGGAAGAGAACTCACTGCTGCTCTGACTGTGGGAAGAGATTCACCTCCCCATCAGGCATTAAAATTCATCAGAGAATCCACACAGGAGAGAAACCTTATAGCTGTAATCAATGTGGGAAGAGTTTTACTCAATCAACCAGCCTGATATCACACCAGAGAACACACACAGGAGAGAAACCTTATAACTGTGCTCAATGTGGGAAGAGTTTTACTAGGTCAACTGGCCTGATATCACACCAGAGAACACACACAGGAGACAAACCTTATAGCTGTGATGAATGTGGGAAGAGTTTTGTTACATCTAACAGTCTGACTAAACACCAGAGAACACACACAGGAGAGAAACCTTATAGCTGTGATGAATGTGGGAAGAGTTATGTTAAATCTATCAGTCTGACTAAACACCAGAGAACACACACAGGAGAGACATCTTATAACTTCGCTCAATGTGGGAAGAGTTTTACTAGGTCAACCGGCCTGATATCACACCAGAGAATACACACAGGAGAGAAACCTTATAGATGTGATGAATGTGGGAAGAGTTATGTTACATCTAGCTGTCTGACTAAACACCGGAGAACACACACAGGAGAGAAACCTTATAGATGTGATGAATGTGGGAAGAGCTTTAATGAGAAAAGCTGTCTGACTAAACACCAGAGAACACACACAGGAGAGAAGCCTTTTAGCTGTAATCAATGTGGGAAGAGTTTTACTCAGTCAGCCAGCCTGATATCACACCATAGAACACACACAGGAGATAAACCATATAGCTGTGCTCAATGTGGGAAGAGTTTTACTTGTTCAACCAACCTGAAATCACACTGTAGAACACACACAGGAGAGAAATCTTATAGCTGTGCTCAATGTGGGAAGAGCTTTAATGAGAAAAGCTGTCTGACTAAACACCAGAGAACACACACAGGAGAGAAGCCTTTTAGCTGTAATCAATGTGGGAAGAGTTTTACTCAGTCAACCAGCCTGATGTCACACCAGAGAAAACACACACAGGAGAGAAATCTTATAGCTGTGCTCAATGTGGGAAGAGTTTTACTATGTCTAACAAGCGGACTACACACCATATAACACATACAGGAGAGAAACCTAACTTCAGCTGTGATCAGTGTGACCAGAGATAATCTGATAAAATACCTCAATCAATGAATTAATGTCTCAATGTAGAATGTTTTAACATTGTAGAAGGAGTATTTTAATGATGTCACAATGTAGAATGTTTTAACATTGTAGAAGGAGTATTTTAATGATGTCACAATGTAGAACCCTAAACGTTTGCCCCCTGTTCTATTGATTTCAACATGATATGGATATTAGCCTCAGGGGGAAAATCCAGGCTCTGAGTTGGAAGAGTACTATTTATGAGATTTAACAAAAAGTGACTAACACAAAAAGAGCTGTGTTACACTTACCACATTGGTTACCCACTTGAATCAAAATGCAACACTTCAAAATGTTTAGGTTTTCAATTTATCACAAACTGTTTCTACATATTGGTTATTGATTTGGACACGTTAAAACTGTGTTTTGACATTGCACTATTCTCATTTAGCAAAATGTCATTGAAAAGACGTTGAAAATAAGACTATGCCCGAAGTCCAATATATGTTCGGTTGTAGTTGAAAGTGAAAGTTGAAAAGAGGTCTTTTCTGGTCGTTTTTTCAATGACTTGAAAACAGCTTCATTTCAACGTACTTGCAGCCTATACACATGGACGCAGTATAATAAATTGGTCTATAATCAATTTTATTAACAATCCTACATCACTCCAGTATTTATTTACAACATTCAAGTGCTAATTGTCTTTATTCCACTACTGAAGAAGCATGACTCAAATCACCTCATATTTATAAAAAATAAAATAAAAAAGTACAATTTTTTTTTTAAATGAAATATATGTATTCACTACTGTAAGTCGCTCTGGATAAGAGCGTCTGCTAAATGACTAAAATGTAAAATGTAAAAAATTTCAAACATTCAGCCTGACAAAATCAGATTTTTTTTATTATTTCATGCCTCACCATTAGGTTCATTATTGTCAATATGTATTAACAAAGGGGTGTACATTTGGTTTGATATTTCATATTTACAATTCATGTAATACTTATTCATGCAACCAACTGACCATTTTTGGGTACAACTATATTGACATTGTTATCCTGCTTTTAGAATATCAGGGTTCATTCTCAGATGTGCCAACCCAAATGTACTAGAGCATGACATTGGGGACTGGGCCCCGATCCAACAACATGCCTATCTAGTGAACCCTGAAAAGAGAGAGAAGCTCTGACATGTCCGTGGTAAGGACAACTTGGTTTCTTGTTTTGTCTCAAGGGTGGGCAGTCAAAAAGATTTGTGTTTTGCGTTTAGCCAGTGCGTTGCCATGGATCACAATTTATTTTGACACGTTTTTCCGTGTTGGAGATGAGTTTTATCTCTTATTCTTTTCTGTATGTTTTTGAAACTGCACTGTTGGTTAGGGGCTCGTAAGTCAGCATTTCACTGTTAGGTCTACAGGTCTACACCTGTTGTATTCGGCACACGTGACTAATACAATTTGATTTGAGTTTATTTTGGGGTTCCTTCCAAGGGGACGAGAGTTCTAGAAGCTAGTGAGTTTTAGGAAGATGAGAGTTCTAGAAGCTAGTGAGTTTTAGGAAGATGAGAGTTCTAGAAGCTAGTGAGTTTTAGGAAGATGAGAGTTCTAGAATCTAGTGAGTTTTAGGAAAGATGAGAGTTCTAGAATCTAGTGAGTTTTAGGAAAGATGAGAGTTCTAGAAGCTAGTGAGTTTTAGGAAAGATGAGAGTTCTAGAAGCTAGTGGGGGAAAAGATTTTTTTCTTGATGACAGCCAGTAGACACCATGTTTATATTGGTGAAGGTGAAGCATTGTAGTTGATTATAATGATAAATGGAAGTTGTTTTCTGTTGATGGTGAGCAAACTTGTCCATCAAAAATATAGGATATATTTGTTGTCTTAAGGGGGAAGGTGTTACAGGCTTTGGTTTTTCCATTTATGGTTTGCGGTTTGGATTTTAGCCCGTCTAGCCCGTTAGCCCGTCTAGCTCGTTAGCCCGTCTAGCTCGTTAGCCCGTCTAGCTCGTTAGCACGTCTAGCCCGTTAGCACGTCTAGCCCGTTAGCACGTCTAGCTCGTTAGCACGTAGGACGCACTGATTTGGTGTCACCTCGTTAGTCAGTATGTGTTACACCTGTGCTGGCTTGTCCATCTCGTTAGTGGGAAGGTGTTTCACCTGAGCTGGTCCAGGTTCTATTTAAGAGTGTCTGGCCCAGTGCTCCAGTTGTCTTGATACATGTGGAGAGTCAACACCTTTAGTTGCTCCACCTTTTTGGTTTGCTTCCTGTCTTTAAGTTTGGTGTGGGTTTTTCTTTTGTTTGCCTCTTGGGCAGATTTAGTGGGTCTCATGGTGGGTGTCTTTTATGTCCCAGTTGTTGTTACTAGTCAACTTCCAGTGGACACCCCCATAGTGTCTTTCAGAACCCCTCCTAAAACCCCACCTGTTTAGTTGTGGTTGTTGTCAGTGACTCTTTGTTAGTTCCTCTTCTGTTTGAGAAACATTTTAGATGTTTCATGCTGGGGAACGTAACAACAAACAATGTAGTAAAACAAGCTTATATTTTGGGTTGGATGTTGCATCCAATTGTTAATATTTTAATCAATGTCATTTCTTTAGGGTGCTCATTAGTCTTTCAGTTGTTAATCTTGTTTTTTATCCTCTGTTTGTTGTGTACTAAATATTTCTGTTTATTTTCATATTTTTTCCCCTTGTGAAACCATTGTGTTGCATCCATGTCTGAAATGTGCTGTATAAATAAAGCTTGATTTGATTTAAACATATTGTAAAACAAATGAATCCAATGACCGACCAATCAAGACTATTTCCAAAACAAATAATGTTAAAGCAACACATTTCTTGGTCCCTAGTTTTGCCAGCCTGCTGAAGGTGTGGTGGAGTGGTAAACACCACCCCCGGCTCTACCAGGGGCTTGAGGTGGTCTCCCACAGCTCTGCGGTCTTGCCGTTCCATTTCTTTACTGCCCCTGCAACACATTTAGTCATATTATATAAAACAGTCAGAGCTGGTTTCACAGACAAGGCTTCAGCTTAGTCCCAGACTAAAATGCTTGTTTGAGCTGTCTTAAGTTGCTTTGAGTTATGTTAAAATAGTGGTAGATTTAGCCTGTTCTGGACTAATCAAAGCCGATTGCAAGAGGGAGGATTAGAGCTACTCCAGGACTAAATGGAAGATTAAATTAATCTTTCAAAGAGGCAGGTTTAACTTCTGCTTAGTGCTGTTTGTGAGGGAGCCTGGACTATGTGGAATGTCTAAATGAAGACCAACATGCACTACAGAGGCCAGACCAGTACTTGTGGATAGGAGGAATCCATTACATTACCTTGAGACCGCTTTCTTATGTACAAAGAAAATGCATTGGAGATAATATCTCTGCTTGAGCCTAGACTTTCCTCTCTGTCTCAAAGAGGAAGACCTTCACCCAATTCTCTCCAAGTTCTGATCACTGAGGTTTTTGGCATCTGGAATATTTCATTGTGAAACTGGTGATTTGTGTCAGTGCCAGTGAAGCAACTGTGTGTTTAATAGTTGACAAAGTCTGCAGGAGGAGTCTTTACATCTAGTTTCCTGATGCTGCTGGCCAAGCCAACTATAAAGTCTGCAGGAGGAGTCTTTACATCTAGTTTCCTGATGCTGCTGGCCAAGCCAACTATAAAGTCTGCAGGAGGAGTCTTTACATCTAGTTTCCTGATGCTGCTGGTCAAGCCAACTATAAAGTCTGCAGGAGGAGTCTTTACATCTAGTGTAACGATTGTCGTCGGGAGACGAGGAAGCGGACCAAAACGCAGCTGGGAGCGAATACATGTTTATTTAACACACTAGAATTAAACATGTACACAAAATTAAGGAAAAACTGCCAATACGTTACGTGCTCAAATAAGAGACAACAACCCACAAACATCGTGGGGGAAAAGGAACTTAAATGTGATTCCCAATCAGACTAAACAAGCGACAGCTGTCTGATTGGAAATCACCCCGAGCCCAACATAGAAATAAAACACAAAGAAAGGCTATAACCAAAACATAGAAAATAAAGCATAGAAATGCCACACCCTGACCAAACTAGCAGAGTTCACCTGGTCAGGGCGTGACAGTACCCCCCCTCCAACGGTGCGTACTCCCGGCGCACCAAACTAAAGTCTATTGGGGGGGGGACCCGGGTGGGCGCCTCACCCTCGGTGGAGGCTCTGGCCCCGGGCGTGTTTCTCCCCCTGCCTCCACCCTAGCCCTACCCCTCTGGCCCGGACTGGACCACTGTGGAGCGGCATGCTCAGGCTCCGGAGCGGAGCCGTCGACCGGAACATGATTGGGCACCGGTGGACCAGACACGGGCCGTGCCGGACTGTGGACACGCACCGTGGGCTTGGTGCGGGGAACAGGAACGGGCCGGACAGGACTGTGGACACGCACCGTGGGCTTGGTGCGGGGAACAGGAACGGGCCGGACAGGACTGTGGACACGCACCGTGGGCTTGGTGCGGGGAACAGGGATGGGCCGGACAGGACTGGGGACACGCACCACTAACCTGGTGCGGGGAGCAGGGACGGGCCGGACAGGACTGGGGACACGCACCACTAACCTGGTGCGGGGAGCAGGGACGGGCCGGGCCGGACTGGGGACACGCACCACTAACCTGGTGCGGGGAGCAGGGACGGGCCGGACAGGACTGGGGACACGCACCACTAACCTGGTGCGGGGAGCAGGGACGGGCCGGACAGGACTGGGGACACGCACCACTAACCTGGTGCGGGGAGCAGGGACGGGCCGGACAGGACTGGGGACACGCACCACTAACCTGGTGCGGGGAGCAGGAACGGGCCAGACAGGACTGTGAACACGTACTGGTGACCTGAAGCGTGGAGCCGGTTTAGCCACTCGTCCTGGCTGGATGCCCATCCTAGCACGGCATGTGCTGGGCATGTCCACCGGACGCACCGGGCTGTGCGGGCGCACTGGCGACACAGCGCGCAACTCCGCATACCATGGCTCCTCCTCCAGATCTTCCCTCTGCAGGTCCTCAATCAAACGCCTCATCTCCTTCTCTTCCTCCGCCGTCATCCCCCACGAGAGCAGTGGTCTGGGCTCTTCCTCTGCCCTTCCGGACCACCCCATTAGCCCCCCCAAAAAATTTTCTTGGGGCTGTTTTCCGGGCCTCCTCGACCGCCGCCTGCGACTCCGTCTACCGGCTGGCTTTTCCTCCTCGACCTGGGAATCCGTCCACCAGGGTCCTTTCCCCGACATGATCTCCCAGGTCCAGAACTCCTTTCCCTCGCGAGCCCATCTCTCGCGCTCCTTTTCCTCCCGCTGCTTGGTCCTGGTTCGGTGGGTTGTTCTGTAACGATTGTCGTCGGGAGACGAGGAAGCGGACCAAAACGCAGCTGGGAGCGAATACATGTTTATTTAACACACTAGAATTAAACATGTACACAAAATTAAGGAAAAACTGCCAATACGTTACGTGCTCAAATAAGAGACAACAACCCACAAACATCGTGGGGGAAAAGGAACTTAAATGTGATTCCCAATCAGACTAAACAAGCGACAGCTGTCTGATTGGAAATCACCCCGAGCCCAACATAGAAATAAAACACAAAGAAAGGCTATAACCAAAACATAGAAAATAAAGCATAGAAATGCCACACCCTGACCAAACTAGCAGAGTTCACCTGGTCAGGGCGTGACATCTAGTTTCCTGATGCTGCTGGTCAAGCCAACTATAAAGTCTGCAGGAGGAGTCTTTACGTCTAGTTTCCTGATGCTGCTGGCCAAGCCAACTATAAAGTGCAATTCTCTGAATATGGGCAGTTCCCAGGAGTGATTGGCTGGTTAGATGGATGTCATGTTCCCATCAAGTGTCCATCAGCTCCTGATGCTGAGGAGTACCGTAACCATAACAACTGGTTTTACATCAACTCCTGATGCTGAGGAGTACCGTAACCATAACAACTGGTTTACCATCAACTCCTGATGCTGAGGAGTACCGTAACCATAACAACTGGTTTTACATCAACTCCTTATGCTGAGGAGTACCGTAACCATAACAACTGGTTTACCATCAACTCCTGATACTGAGGGGTACCGTAACCATAACAACTGGTTTTACATCAACTCCTGATGCTGCGGAGTACCGTAACCATAACAACTGGTTTACCATCAACTCCTGATGCTGAGGAGTACTGTAACCATAACAACTGGTTTACCATCAACTCCTGATGCTGCGGAGTACCGTAACCATAACAACTGGTTTTACATCAACTCCTGATGCTGAGGAGTACCGTAACCATAACAACTGGTTTACCATCAACTCCTGATACTGAGGAGTACCGTAACCATAACAACTGGTTTACCATCAACTCCTGATACTGAGGAGTACCATAACCATAACAACTGGTTTCCCATCAACTCCTGATGCTGAGGAGTACCGTAACCGTAAGTTCTCAAACATTGTTGCCTGTTGGAAAGGTGCAACTCACCATTGAAGGATTTCCCTCAACTCTTCATTGGTCTCAGTTTCAGAGAGGACAACATAGTGGACTACTAGAGTAACTTTTTATTCACTCCAGACATAAATCCCACAACAGCTGAGCAGCAAAGATACAACAGACCTCATATCCACACGAGAGGGATGGTCCAGCATATGTTTGGAGTATGGAAAAATAGATTCCAGTGTTTTCACAATACACCTGGTTTCAAGCCAAGAAGTTGCTGCAAGGTGATCATTGCTACAGCTGTGCTGCACAACTACCTGAAGCAGCATGGCTGTCCTGATCCTCCCATGATCAGCATCAAGCAGATGTTCCCATGACTGAGACAGATGTGATTGAGGCAGATGTGTCCATGACTGAGGCAGGCAATGACCAACGAGGACTTGCACAGTTGCACAGGGAGATGCTTCACATTGCAGCACTTCAACTAGATGAGATGCATTTAAATATGGAATGTGTTCATTATGGATTATTTTTGCTTTGATGTTTGTTCTGTCCAATATTCAAATAGTGTGCAGCAAAATGAAATGAGTGACTAAACCAAGGCTGGTTTAAAATGTAGTTTGTGGTGATTAAAATACTCTCTCATGAATATCCAAATGACAAAACATGTATAGTTTTACATATCATATTGTTCACCGTGGCTGGTCATCACTATTGTCTCATTACTGTCTCGTTTTAGGATCATACCTCTCTCTTCCAACTTCATATCCAATTCAACCTGGACAATTCTCATCTCATGTTCTTCCTTCAGATATTTCATTTTATGCTCATGAAATTCTCTGGTTTCATGCCTGGTCATCTTCTTTGTTCTCTGCTGAAAGGTGGTGGCAGCATCTTCTCTCAGGGATGTTATAGCAGATGTGGAGGGTTCACACTCACTGTGTACTGGCTCTTCCAACCTGTTCACATTCCACCCTCACTGTGTACTGGCTCTTCCAACCTGTTCACATTACACCCTCACTGTGTACTGGCTCTTCCAACCTGTTCACATTACACCCTCACTGTGTACTGGCTCTTCCAACCTGTTCACATTACACCCTCACTGTGTACTGGCTCTTCCAACCTGTTCACATTCCACCCTCACTGTGTACTGGCTCTTCCAACCTGTTCACATTCCACCCTCACTGTGTACTGGCTCTTCCAACCTGTTCACATTACACCCTCACTGTGTACTGGCTCTTCCAACCTGTTCACATTACACCCTCACTGTGTACTGGCTCTTCCAACCTGTTCACATTCCACCCTCACTGTGTACTGGCTCTTCCAACCTGTTCACATTCCACCCTCACTGTGTACTGGCTCTTCCAACCTGTTCACATTCCACCCTCACTGTGTACTGGCTCTTCCAACCTGTTCACATTACACCCTCACTGTGTACTGGCTCTTCCAACCTGTTCACATTCCACCCTCACTGTGTACTGGCTCTTCCAACCTGTTCACATTACACCCTCACTGTGTACTGGCTCTTCCAACCTGTTCACATTCCACCCTCACTGTGTACTGGCTCTTCCAACCTGTTCACATTCCACCCTCACTGTGTACTGGCTCTTCCAACCTGTTCACATTACACCCTCACTGTGTACTGGCTCTTCCAACCTGTTCACATTACACCCTCACTGTGTACTGGCTCTTCCAACCTGTTCACATTACACCCTCACTGTGTACTGGCTCTTCCAACCTGTTCACATTCCACCCTCACTGTGTACTGGCTCTTCCGACCTGTTCACATTCCACCCTCACTGTATACTGGCTCTTCCAACCTGTTCACATTACACCCTCACTGTGTACTGGCTCTTCCAACCTGTTCACATTACACACTCACTGTGTACTGGCTCTTCCAACCTGTTCACATTCCACCCTCACTGTGTACTGGCTCTTCCAACCTGTTCACATTCCACCCTCACTGTGTACTGGCTCTTCCAACCTGTTCACATTACACCCTCACTGTATACTGGCTCTTCCAACCTGTTCACATTCCACCCTCACTGTGTACTGGCTCTTCCAACCTGTTCACATTCCACCCTCACTGTGTACTGGCTCTTCCAACCTGTTCACATTCCACCCTCACTGTGTACTGGCTCTTCCAACCTGTTCACATTACACCCTCACTGTGTGCTGGCTCTTCAAACCTGTTCACATTACACCCTCACTGTGTACTGGCTCTTCCAACCTGTTCACATTACACCCTCACTGTGTACTGGCTCTTCCAACCTGTTCACATTCACCCTCACTGTGTGCTGGCTCTTCAAACTTGTTGGTCATCATCTGGTATACAATCCAGAGGTTGGTCATCATCTGGTATACCATCCAGAGGTTGGTCATCGTCTGGTATACCATCCAGAGGTTGGTCATCATCTGGTATACCATCCAGAGGTTGGTCATCATCTGGTATACCATCCAGAGGTTGGTCATCGTCTGGTATACCATCCAGAGGTTGGTCATCATCTGGTATACCATCCAGAGGTTGGTCATCGTCTGGTATACCATCCAGAGGTTGGTCATCATCTGGTATACCATCCAGAGGTTGGTCATCGTCTGGTATACCATCCAGAGGTTGGTCATCATCCGGTATACCATCCAGAGGTTGGTCATCGTCTGGTATACCATCCAGAGGTTGCTACTGCTCTATTTTTCCAGACAGGAAGTCACTCAATTCATCAGTGTTGTGTTGTTTTGGTGGTCCACCACCAGTAGTAAACCTCTCTCTTCTGATCTCTGCTTTCTCTCTTTTTAAAGCCAGTTTAAGGTTCTACATCATTTAATAATAAAAGTGATGTCACAAAAATATGAATATGAGAAATGTGAAATCCTGATAATAATGCAGATATCTCACCTCTAGTTGTTGTTTCTTCTTGTAATCCTGATAATAATGCAGATATCTCACCTCTAGTTGTTGTTTCTTCTTGTAATCCTGATAATAATGCAGATATCTCTCCTCTAGTTGTTGTTTCTTCTTGTAATCCTGATAATAATGCAGATATCTCACCTCTAGTTGTTGTTTCTTCTTGTAATCCTGATAATAATGCAGATATCTCACCTGATGTTGTTGTTTCTTCTTGTAATCCTGATAATAATGCAGATATCTCACCTGATGTTGTTGTTTCTTCTTGTAATCCTGATAATAATGCAGATATCTCACCTCTAGTTGTTGTTTCTTCTTGTAATCCTGATAATAATGCAGATATCTCACCTCTAGTTGTTGTTTCTTCTTGTAATCCTGATAATAATGCAGATATCTCACCTCTAGTTGTTGTTTCTTCTTGTAATCCTGATAATAATGTAGAAATCTCACCTCTAGTTGTTGTTTCTTCTTGTAATCCTGATAATAATGCAGATATCTCATCTCTAGTTGTTGTTTCTTCTTGTAATCCTGATAATAATGCAGATATCTCTCCTCTAGTTGTTGTTTCTTCTTGTAATCCTGATAATAATGCAGATATCTCACCTCTAGTTGTTGTTTCTTCTTGTAATCCTGATAATAATGCAGATATCTCACCTCTAGTTGTTGTTTCTTCTTGTAATCCTGATAATAATGCAGAGATCTCACCTCTAGTTGTTGTTTCTTCTTGTAATCCTGAGAATAATGCAGATATCTCACCTCTAGTTGTTGTTTCTTCTTGTAATCCTGATAATAATGCAGATATCTCACCTCTAGTTGTTGTTTCTTCTTGTAATCCTGATAATAATGCAGATATCTCACCTCTAGTTGTTGTTTCTTCTTGTAATCCTGATAATAATGCAGATATCTCACCTCTAGTTGTTGTTTCTTCTTGTAATCCTGATAATAATGCAGATATCTCACCTCTAGTTGTTGTTTCTTCTTGTAATCCTGATAATAGTGCAGATATCTCACCTCTAGTTGTTGTTTCTTCCTGTAATCCTGATAATAATGCAGATATCTCACCTCTAGTTGTTGTTTCTTCTTGTAATCCTGATAATAATGCAGATATCTCACCTCTAGTTGTTGTTTCTTCTTGTAATCCTGATAATAATGCAGATATCTCACCTGAAGTTGTTGTTTCTTCCTGTAATCCTGATAATAATGCAGATATCTCACCTCTAGTTGTTGTTTCTTCCTGTAATCCTGATAATAATGCAGATATCTCACCTCTAGTTGTTGTTTCTTCTTGTAATCCTGATAATAATGCAGATATCTCACCTCTAGTTGTTGTTTCTTCTTGTAATCCTGATAATAATGCAGATATCTCACCTCTAGTTGTTGTTTCTTCTTGTAATCCTGATAATAATGCAGATATCTCACCTCTAGTTGTTGTTTCTTCTTGTAATCCTGATAATAATGCAGATATCTCACCTCTAGTTGTTGTTTCTTCTTGTAATCCTGATAATAATGCAGATATCTCACCTCTAGTTGTTGTTTCTTCTTGTAATCCTGATAATAATGCAGATATCTCACCTCTAGTTGTAGTTTCTTCTTGTAATCCTGATAATAATGTAGATATCTCACCTCTAGTTGTTGTTTCTTCTTGTAATCCTGATAATAATGCAGATATCTCACCTCTAGCTGTTGTTTCTTCTTGTAATCCTGATAATAATGCAGATATCTCACCTCTAGTTGTTGTTTCTTCCTGTAATCCTGATAATAATGCAGATATCTCACCTCTAGTTGTTGTTTCTTCTTGTAATCCTGATAATAATGCAGATATCTCACCTGATGTTGTTGTTTCTTCTTGTAATCCTGATAATAATGCAGATATCTCACCTGATGTTGTTGTTTCTTCTTGTAATCCTGATAATAATGCAGATATCTCACCTCTAGTTGTTGTTTCTTCTTGTAATCCTGATAATAATGCAGATATCTCACCTCTAGTTGTTGTTTCTTCTTGTAATCCTGATAATAATGCAGATATCTCACCTCTAGTTGTTGTTTCTTCTTGTAATCCTGATAATAATGTAGAAATCTCACCTCTAGTTGTTGTTTCTTCTTGTAATCCTGATAATAATGCAGATATCTCACCTCTAGTTGTTGTTTCTTCTTGTAATCCTGATAATAATGCAGATATCTCTCCTCTAGTTGTTGTTTCTTCTTGTAATCCTGATAATAATGCAGATATCTCACCTCTAGTTGTTGTTTCTTCTTGTAATCCTGATAATAATGCAGATATCTCACCTCTAGTTGTTGTTTCTTCTTGTAATCCTGATAATAATGCAGAGATCTCACCTCTAGTTGTTGTTTCTTCTTGTAATCCTGAGAATAATGCAGATATCTCACCTCTAGTTGTTGTTTCTTCTTGTAATCCTGATAATAATGCAGATATCTCACCTCTAGTTGTTGTTTCTTCTTGTAATCCTGATAATAATGCAGATATCTCACCTCTAGTTGTTGTTTCTTCTTGTAATCCTGATAATAATGCAGATATCTCACCTCTAGTTGTTGTTTCTTCTTGTAATCCTGATAATAATGCAGATATCTCACCTCTAGTTGTTGTTTCTTCTTGTAATCCTGATAATAGTGCAGATATCTCACCTCTAGTTGTTGTTTCTTCCTGTAATCCTGATAATAATGCAGATATCTCACCTCTAGTTGTTGTTTCTTCTTGTAATCCTGATAATAATGCAGATATCTCACCTCTAGTTGTTGTTTCTTCTTGTAATCCTGATAATAATGCAGATATCTCACCTGAAGTTGTTGTTTCTTCCTGTAATCCTGATAATAATGCAGATATCTCACCTCTAGTTGTTGTTTCTTCCTGTAATCCTGATAATAATGCAGATATCTCACCTCTAGTTGTTGTTTCTTCTTGTAATCCTGATAATAATGCAGATATCTCACCTCTAGTTGTTGTTTCTTCTTGTAATCCTGATAATAATGCAGATATCTCACCTCTAGTTGTTGTTTCTTCTTGTAATCCTGATAATAATGCAGATATCTCACCTCTAGTTGTTGTTTCTTCTTGTAATCCTGATAATAATGCAGATATCTCACCTCTAGTTGTTGTTTCTTCTTGTAATCCTGATAATAATGCAGATATCTCACCTCTAGTTGTTGTTTCTTCTTGTAATCCTGATAATAATGCAGATATCTCACCTCTAGTTGTAGTTTCTTCTTGTAATCCTGATAATAATGTAGATATCTCACCTCTAGTTGTTGTTTCTTCTTGTAATCCTGATAATAATGCAGATATCTCACCTCTAGCTGTTGTTTCTTCTTGTAATCCTGATAATAATGCAGATATCTCACCTCTAGTTGTTGTTTCTTCCTGTAATCCTGATAATAATGCAGATATCTCACCTCTAGTTGTTGTTTCTTCCTGTAATCCTGATAACAATGCAGATATCTCACCTCTAGTTGTTGTTTCTTCTTGTAATCCTGATAATAATGCAGATATCTCACCTCTAGTTGTTGTTTCTTCTTGTAATCCTGATAATAATGCAGATATCTCACCTCTAGTTGTTGTTTCTTCTTGTAATCCTGATAATAATGCAGATATCTCTCCTCTAGTTGTTGTTTCTTCTTGTAATCCTGATAATAATGCAGATATCTCACCTCTAGTTGTTGTTTCTTCTTGTAATCCTGATAATAATGCAGATATCTCACCTCTAGTTGTTGTTTCTTCTTGTAATCCTGATAATAATGCAGATATCTCACCTCTAGTTGTTGTTTCTTCTTGTAATCCTGATAATAATGCAGATATCTCACCTCTAGTTGTTGTTTCTTCTTGTAATCCTGATAATAATGCAGATATCTCACCTCTAGTTGTTGTTTCTTCTTGTAATCCTGATAATAATGCAGATATCTCACCTCTAGTTGTTGTTTCTTCTTGTAATCCTGATAATAATGCAGATATCTCACCTCTAGTTGTTGTTTCTTCTTGTAATCCTGATAATAATGCAGATATCTCACCTCTAGTTGTTGTTTCTTCTTGTAATCCTGATAATAATGCAGATATCTCACCTCTAGTTGTTGTTTCTTCTTGTAATCCTGATAATAATGCAGATATCTCACCTCTAGTTGTTGTTTCTTCCTGTAATCCTGATAATAATGCAGATATCTCACCTCTAGTTGTTGTTTCTTCTTGTAATCCTGATAATAATGCAGATATCTCACCTCTAGTTGTTGTTTCTTCCTGTAATCCTGATAATAATGCAGATATCTCACCTCTAGTTGTTGTTTCATCTTGTAATCCTGATAATAATGTAGATATCTCACCTCTAGTTGTTGTTTCTTCTTGTAATCCTGATAATAATGCAGATATCTCACCTCTAGTTGTTGTTTCTTCTTGTAATCCTGATAATAATGCAGATATCTCACCTCTAGTTGTTGTTTCTTCCTGTAATCCTGATAATAATGCAGATATCTCACCTCTAGTTGTTGTTTCATCTTGTAATCCTGATAATAATGCAGATACCTCACCTCTAGTTGTTGTTTCTTCCTGTAATCCTGATAATAATGCAGATATCTCACCTCTAGTTGTTGTTTCTTCTTGTAATCCTGATAATAATGCAGATATCTCACCTCTAGTTGTTGTACTCTTCTTGTGGTTACATTTCCACTGAATTCACAGCAAATTGCAGCCCAACCCTCTTGTTCTACTGCTCAGTAGCAGCAGTGTGGTTTTTACCTTTAATAACTGGATGGTTTGACAACATTTGTTTTGGATCATTTTTTTCATACACACAAAATTATTTTTGGAACAAATTATTTTTGCCTCTGCCATTGTTTCGTCTCCAGATTCACACCAGTATTGGTGTTTTCTATTCCGGGTTTTACTGAGCACCACTAGACCAACAGCATGTGTTCATACTGAACTTAATCAGGATTAACCCAGGTGTTAATACTGAACCTAATCAGGATTAACCCAGGTGTTCATATTGAACCTAATCAGGATTAACCCAGGTGTTCATACTGAACCTAATCAGGATTAACCCAGGTGTTCATACTGAACCTAGTCAGGATTAACCCAGGTGTTCATACTGAACCTAGTCAGGATTAACCCAGGTGTTCATACTGAACCTAATCAGGCTTAACCCAGGTGTTCTCATTTAGGCTTACTTACCTGACTCCAGTCTCCGACTAACTAAGCCAAGTTCAGGAAAGCTACTTAATTGTCCTAGTTTATCAAGTCCTTGCTTAATCTAAGCCCTGCAGGGTCTGAATGAAACGTCTGATTTTGACGTATTGTTGATTTCAAAACCTTTCAGTTTCAACAAATGCACTGGGTTGGTTGAAAAGTGATACTGTTTTGACATAGTGGAAGATATACTGAATTGATACTGTTTTTCATACTAAGATGGACTAAAATATGTGCTCATTGGTTATGCAAGAGGGTGGCAGGGAGCCTAGTGGTTAGAGCTGACAAGGTAAAAATATGTTGTTCTGCCCCTGAACAAGGCAGTTAACCCACTGTTCCCTGTTAGGCAATCATCAAAAAATAATTAGGTCTGTTGATTTTCAGTCATTGAGTTAATTTCTTTCGCAATATGTTGAAATCAAATCAAGCTTTATTTACACAGCACATTTCAGACATGGATGCAACACAATGAAAATTAACAAAATAAACAGAAATATTTAGTACAAACAGAAGACTAACAACTGAAAGACTAATAAGAACCCTAAGGAAATGCCATTGAATTGCATGCAATATTCAACCATAACGAGATGGACAAGCCAGCACAGGTGTAACACATACTGACTAACGAGGTGACACCAATCAGTGCGTCCTACGTGCTAACGAGCTAGACATGCTAACGAGCCAGACATGCTAACGAGCTAAACCTGCTAACGAGCTAGACGAGCTAACGAGCTAGACGCGCTAACGAGCTAGACGGGCTAACGAGCTAGACGGGCTAACGGGCTAGACGTGCTAACGAGCTAGACGTGCTAACGAGCTAGACGTGCTAACGAGCTATACCTGCTAACGAGCTAGACGCGCTAACGAGCTAGACGAGCTAACGAGCTAGACGTGCTAACGAGCATTAATATCTAAAGTCCAACCTCAAAACATAAATGGAAAAACCAAAAACTGTAACACCTTCCCCCTTAAAACAACAAATATATCCTATATTTTTGATGGACAAGTTTGCTCACCATCAACAGAAAACAACTTCCATTTCACATTATAATCAACTACAACGCTTCACCTTCACCAATATAAACATGGTGTCTACTGGATGTCAACAATTAAAAACAAGAAAAAACGCGCAATTCTAAATAATAATATTCAATCGTATTATTTTTCCCTCCTTTTTCTTTCTATAGAATCCTAAATCCCACTAGCTTCTAGAACTCTCGTCTTCCTAAAACTCACTAGATTCTAGAACTCTCATCTTCCTAAAACTCACTAGCTTCTAGAACTCTCGTCCCCTTGGAACGAGCCCAAACAAAACTAATCTCCAATACGGAAGAACGTGCAGTCAAAATAAATTGTGATCCATAGCAACTCACTGGCTAAACGCAAAACTTTTTGACTTCCCACCCTTGAGACAATCAGCAACCAAGTTGTCCTTACCACAGACATGTCTGATTTCAAGAGGAAACTCCTGCAATATCCATAGTAACTTTCCACCTTACTGCAGAGCTTCTCTCTCCTCTCAGGGTTCACTAGATAGGCATGTTGTTGGATCGGGGCCCAGTCCCCAATGTCATGCTCTAGTACATTTGGATTGGCACATCTGAAAATAAACCCTGATATTATAAAAGCAGGGCAACAATGTCAATAAAATTGTACCAAAAAATTGTCAGTTGGTTGCATAAATAAATATCATTACTAAATGTTACATGAAATGTAAATATGAAATAGCCCCAATGTCAAAACACAGTTTTAAAGTGTCTAAATCAATAACCAATATGCAGAAACAGTTTGGGATAAATTGAAAATCTAAACATAAAATGTGCTATGTACACAAACATCTGCCACAACAATCATATTACTTGTATTTTTTTTAAACAAGCACCTTATAAACTGCACAAGCACCAAAAACACTGTTGGTTTGACAAGTAGCAATAAATCATTGATATCGATTAGGGGGGAAATCAGGTTGTACGTGATGTTGAAACTAACACAACTAAAAAAACACATGGAAATGGGAGATATCTTTTACCTCACTGGTTAGAGGACAACCTGCAGAAGACAGTCAGCTACATTTTGGAGTGATACATTTAAATGTAGGGGTCGCTAAACAAAGGAACACTTATTTGTCATAACTCATCGATATCATGTTGAAATCAATTGTGCCGAGAGGAGGGAGATGAGGTTGCACGTCCTGTTAAAACTAACAGCTCAAAAACCACACGGAATCTGGGAATAATGTGTACATCACTGGTTAGAGGAGAATTTGTAGAAAACAGCTAGCTACATTTTGAAGTGTTGCATTTTGATTGAAGTGGGTCACCAACGTGGTAAGTGTAACACAACTCTTTTTTTGTTATTCACTTTTTGTTAAATCACATAAATAGTAACTCTCTCTCGTTTAGGGTTCTACATTCTGAAGTTATTAAAATACTCCTACTACAATGTTAAAACGTTCTACATTGTGACATTATTTCATTGACATAATGCAACAACACCATGTATTTTCTGATGTTTGATCAGAGATCTTTTATCAGAGTATCTCTTGTCACATTGATCACAGCTCACAAGAGATTTCTCTCCTGTGTGTGTTCTCTGGTGCAGCTTCAAAGTCTGTGATGTTGAAAAGCTTTTCCCACAATCTGAACAGCTTCTCTACTGTGTGTGTGTTCTCTCATGTACTATCAGGCTGCTTGACAGAGTAAAACTCTTCCCACATTGATTACAGCTATAAGATTTCTCTCCTGTGTGTGTTCTCTGGTGTACAGTCAGATTGCCAGATGTAACAAAACACTTCCCACATTGATCACAGCTAAAAGGTTTCTCTCCAGTGTGTGTTCTCTGGTGCACTATCAGGCAGCTTGACAAAGTAAAACTCTTCCCACATTGATCACAGCCATAGGGTTTCTCCCCGGTGTGTATTCTCTGGTGTGATTTCAGGTTGCTTTGCTGAGAAAAACTCTTTCCACATTGATCACAGCCATAAGGTTTCTCTCCAGTGTGTATTCTCTGGTGTGATTTCAGGTTGCTTTGCTGAGTAAAACTATTTCCACAGTGATCACAGCCAAAAGGTTTCTCTCCTGTGTGAATTCTTTGATGCATTTTAAGGTCTACTGAAGAGTTGAATCTCTTCCCACATTCAGAGCAGCAGTGAGATTTCCCTCCAGTGTGTATTCTCAGGTGAACTTTTAGTGAATCTGATCTTGAGAAACTCTTCCCACAGTCAGAGCAACAGTAAGGTTTCTCTCCCGTGTGATTTCTCAGGTGTATTTTAAGTTCTGATGAAGATTTGCAGCATTTCCCACAGTCAGAGCAGCAGTGAGATTTATCACCTGTGTGAATTCTCTGGTGTAGTTTTAGTGAGTCTGATCTTGAGAAACGTTTCCCACAGTCAGAGCAGTAGTATGGTTTCTCTCCTGTGTGAATTCTCAGGTGTATTTTAAGTTCTGATGAAGATTTGCAACGTTTCCCACAGTCAGAGCAGCAGTGAGATTTATCACCTGTGTGAATTCTCTGGTGTAGTTGTAGTGAATCTGATCTTGAGTAACTCTTCCCACAGTCAGAGCAGCAGTGAGTTCTCTTCCCTGTGGGTCTCTGCTGGTGTTTCTTGAGATGTTCTAATGTGGAGATACTCTTCTCTGCCTCGTCAGCATCATGAGGCTCCCCAGAGGATCCAAGAAAGTCCCGTCTCTCTCCTGTGTGAACAACAAAGTCAGACAGATGGTTAAAGGCCCACAACAACAGAAATCCACAGTAAAAGGTGATATCCTGAGCATACCCATTTAGTTGTACAACAATTGACGTCTGTTAAATTATTTGACAATTGTCTTAATATAGTCAAGTGATATAGTTAATAGTCAACAATAGACATATTTTGTATTGTTTTCACATTAGTAGTAACATCGATGATTGTAGGCTAGAAATAAGTTATTCATGTTGTTGAAACACTAAACAGTGTGCCAGACAACTTTTGGTCTCCAATATAGGCCCTTTTCTGTGTTTAATAAAATTGTGGAACGAGGGCGATGCCCACACAATCTGGTTGTAGAAACTCCTCCCTGCTAATGAGGAAACCGATAGTTATGGATGTAGTATATCTGGTAATGAGGAAACCACTAGTTATGGATGTAGTATATCTGGTAATGAGGAAACCACTACATATGGATGTAGTATATCTGGTAATGAGGAAACCACTAGATATGGATGTAGTATATCTGCTCAGTTGGTAGAGCATGGTGTTTGCAACGCCAGCATGGTGTGTGCAACGCCAGGGTTGTGGGTTCGATTCCCACGGGGGGCCAGTACCAAAACAATGCATGAAATGAAATGTATGCATTCACTACTGTAAGTCGCTCTGGATAAGAGCGTCTGCTAAATGACTAAAATGTAAATGTAAAATGTAGTATATCTGGTAATGAGGAAACCACTAGTTATGGATGTAGTATATCTGGTAATGAGGAAACCACTAGTTATGGATGTAGTATATCTGGTAATGAGGAAACCCCTAGTTATGGATGTAGTATATCTGGTAATGAGGAAACCACTAGTTATTGATGTAGTATATCTGGTAATGAGGAAACCACTAGTTACGGATGTAGTATATCTGGTAATGAGGAAACCACTAGTTACGGATGTAGTATATCTGGTAATGAGGAAACCCCTAGTTATGGATGTAGTATATCTGGTAATGAGGAAACCACTAGTTATGGATGTAGTATATCTGGTAATGAGGAAACCACTAGTTATGGATGTAGTATATCTGGTAATGAGGAAACCACTAGTTATGGATGTAGTAAATCTGGTAATGAGGAAACCACTAGTTATGGATGTAGTATATCTGGTAATGAGGAAACCACTAGTTATGGATGTACTATATCTGGTAATGAGGGAACCACTAGTTATGGATGTAGTATATCTGCCAGGAGCAAAAATGGTGAGCAAAGATTTTAGTTTCTTACAATGTATTCTGAATGTGAATGGGGTAAAACTCAGGGGAGCAACCTCCATTTCCAGGTTGCTAATGAGTGCATTTCACACTACTTTGGATTATAATTGTAAGGCTTGTTTGAATGTCCTGCTTAATATAATGTTTGTGTCATCATTGCAAATCAACTGCTTTATACTTCAACAAGTAAAATGCTCTCTGGCTTTTCCATCAGCCTACAATGAGTGTTTGCCAAATTGGCCCATAACTTCACCTAACAACAACATAGACCTACTGTAGGACCCCTAACTTCACCTAACTTCACCTAACAACAAATATATCTATGTCGTGATGTTTGTCATTTGACTGGCATTCAGTTCCTGGATCAGCTGATGATAGTTGAACATGTGACTAGCTAAACAGCTACAGTATTAAGAACTATGTGTAATTATTGAAGAACCACATTAATGACAGTATCCATTTGGGTGTTGTCAATAAAGTTAACCTCTAGGGTAGGGGGCAGTATTTTCTCGGCCGGATGAAAAACGTACCCAAATTAAACGGCCTACTACTCGGGCCCAGGAACTAGAATATGCATATTATTAGTAGATTTGGATAGAAAACACTCTGAAGTTTCTAAAACTGTTTGAATGATGTCTGTGAGTATAACATAACTCATATGGCAGGCAAAAACCTGAGAAAAATCTAACCAGGAAGTGAGAATTCTGGTGCTTGTAGTCCTTTCAAGTCATTGCCAATCGAACACACAGTGACATAGGGTTCATTTTGCAATTCCTAAGGCTTCCACTAGATGTCAACAGTCTTTAGAAAGTTGTTTGAGGCGTCTATGATGAACAGAGAGCAAACAAGAAGGTGGGGAAGTTGGTGACCCAGGGAAGGACATCAGTTCATTGGCGCGCATTCACGTGAGAGGTAGCTGTGTTCCAAAACGTTTTTCAAGACAATGGAATCGTCCGGTTGGAATATTACAGAAGTTTCACGTTATAAAGGCCCTAAAGATTGATGCTATACAACGTTTGAACGAACGTAAATAGAACTTTTTTACTTTTCGTCGTGACATTTTCAGCGCGCATCCTACACTCGGAGTAGCTAACTGAATGCGCTAACAACAAGGAGCTACTTGAACATAAATTATGGACTTTATCGAACAAAGCAACATTTATTGTGGACCTGGGATTCCTGGAAGTGCCTTCTGATGAAGATCAAAGGTAAGTGAATATTTCTAATGCTATTTAATATTTTAGATGACTCCAAAATGGCGGGTATCTGTATTGCCTAGTGTATTTTTCTGAGCGCAGTACTCAGAATATAGCAAAGTGTGCTTTCCTCTTGAAGCTTATTTGAAATCTGTCACAGCGTTAGCATAAAGGAGATGTTCATCTATAATTCTTTGAATGACAGTTTAATATTTTATCAACATTTATGACGAGTATTTTTGTAAATTGTTGTGCTGATTCACCGGCAGTATTGGAGGCAAAATATTTTCTGAACGTCGCGCGCCAATGTAAAATGGGGTTTATGGATATAAATATGAACTTGATCGAACAAAAAATGCATGTATTGTGTAACATGATGTCCTAGGAGTGTCATCTGATGAAGGTCGTCAAAGGTTAGTGCTTCATTTAGCTGTGTTTTGGCTATTTGTGATGCATCTAGTTGCTTGGAAAATGGCTGTGTGGTTATTTGTGTCTATGTACTCTCCTAACATAATCTAATGTTTGCTTTCGCTGTAAAGCCTTTTTGAAATCGGACAAAGTGGTTCGATTCAGGAGAAGTGTATCTATAAAATGGTGTAAAATAGTCCTATGTTTGAGAACTTTGAATTATGACATTTTGTGGTTTTGAATTTGGCGCTCTGATTTTTCACTGGTCGTTGAATAGTGTGAACCGTGGGTGGGACGATAGCGTCCCACCTCCAGAGGTTAAGGTGACTCTAGGTTAGAACCATTGGATTTAGCAAACTGAAATGATTTTGGATTTCTGTGCCCATGAAAACTGTTTTCCCAGCGTAACATAAAAAGCCACTTAATTTTACGTAGTTCGAGTGCATTTCAAAAAACAAAAAAACTGTCTGACAGCAAGATCCAGTATTTAAGCTGAAGTTCATCATATGACAAGCTTAACATTATGACTATAACTACTGTTCTCTGAAGGCGGGAAACAAGGTACAACATACTATTAAATCCACACGTTATGACTATAACTACTGTTCCCTGAAGGAGGGAAACTAGGTACAACACACTATTAAATACGCGCCCCGCCTTCAACAGGTGATGAGCGTGAGGGTGAGATTCATTCCTTTAATTTAATACAGCTATTCACCGACCCAGGAAAGGGCAGGGCCAAACAGGTGTTGTACCTTGTTTCCCTCCTTCAGGGAACAGTAATTATAGTCTTAAAGTCCCTTTTTAGTCGGTCAACTGTTTTTTAAAATTTTTATTTAACCTTTATTTAACCAAGTAGGCTAGTTGAGAACAAGTTCTCATTTGCAACTGCGACCTGACCAAGATAAAGCAAAGCAGTTCGACACAAACAACAACACAGAGTTACACATGGAACAAACAAACATACAATCAATAATGCAGTAGAAAAATCTATATATAGCATGTGCAAATGAGGTAGGATAAGGGAGGTAAAGCAATAAATAGGCCATGGTGGCAAAGTAATTACAATATAGCAATTAAACACTGGAATGGTAGGATGTGCAGAAGATGAATGTGCAAGTTCAGATACTGGGGTGCAAAGGAGCAATCATTTGAGAAACCAACCATTAATCAACACACAATAGAATCCTCATTAATCAACACAATAGAATCCTCATTAATCAACACAATAGAATCCTCATTAATCAACACACAATAGAATCCTCATTAATCTACACACAATAGAATCCTCATTAATCTACACACAATATAATCCTCATTAATCAACACACAATAGAATCCTCATTAATCAACACACAATAATGAAAAAGTGAAATCAGGTAAAAAAAACTAAAATACTTATTTACTTAGGTATTCAGACCCTTTGCTATGAGACTCGAAATTGCTTTCAGGTGCATCCTGTTTCCATTAATCATCCTTGAGATGTATCTACAACTTGTTCGGAGTCCACCTGTGGTAAATTCAATTGATTGGACATGATTTGGAAAGGCACACACCTGTCTATATAAGGTCCCAGAGTTGACAGTGCATGTCAGAGCAAAAACGAAGCAATGAGGTCGAAGGAATTGTCCGTAGAGCTCCAAGACAGGAGTGTGTCGAGGCATAGATCTGGGCAAAGGTTCCCCAAAAAATTATGCAGCATTGAAGGTCCCCAAGAACACAGTGGCCTCCATCATTCTTAAATGGAATACTCTTCCAAGAGCTGGTCACCCGGCCAAACTAAGCAATTGGGGGAGAAGGGCCTTGGTCAGGGAGGTGACCAAAAACCTGATGGTCACTCTGACAGCGCTCCAGAGTTCCTCTGTGGAGATGGGAGAACCTTCCAGAAGGACAACTATCTCTGCACCACTCCACCAATCAGGCCTTTATGGTAGAATGGCCAGATGGAAACCACTCCTCAGTAAAAGGAACATGACAGCCTGCTTGGAGTTTGACAAAAGGCACCTTAAGGACTCTAAGACCATGAGAAACAAGATTCTCTGGTCTGCTTGTTACGATTGCAAAGCTATACGATATTATAGAGAACAAGTTAATTATCTCACGTCTCTGAAAATATTTGTAATGTTGTGCTTCTTGTTCACGGAGGGTAATTCATGCCAATGTTATTTTCTTTAAGCTGTTAATACGAATTGAAAGGAGTTTCCAATATCCTCATTTCTTAAAGTATTTCTGGTGATAGCTTGTGATAATGACACACAAGCTAGGTCTATTTGAAACATTGCCATCCCATGGCAGCATTTACCAGCCACCAGATTCAGAAGCTTTAAAACCACAAAAATATTTAAAACCCAATTCTATTTTTGCCCAAAGTTAAGATATAAATTATTCAAACTGAACATAATTCATGCTGGTTATTATTTTAGGCTATTTTAGTTTGAGTCAAAGATAGTTTTGGAATAGTTTTCATTTTTCAAACAGGTTTCTTATTTTATTTCAGTTTACTAAATAGTTTCCCCCTAATTACTTTTTCTATAATAAGCATGGAGGTTTCACCTATCAACCAGTCATAGGTACTGGTGACAAAGCGCCTCGTACCCTAGCTGGGAATGGGACAGACAGAACCCTTCTGTGGTAACAGACAGGGGCAATTTGTAATCAAATCTAATTCCCAATGAGACACCTCTGGGGAGGGGTGTCAGCAACATTTAAAAAATATATATATAGTGTTTTATGACAAACCGTTTTTTTACAAATCCGTCAAGACACCAACTTAGACTTTACTGTGAAATGCTTTACTTACAAGCCCTTAATTAACCAACAGTGCAGTTCAAGAAGAAAATATTTACCAAGTAGACTAAAATAAAAAGTAATCATAAAAAGTAACACAATGAGAATAACAATAACGAGGCTTTATACAGGGGGCACCGGTACCGAGTCAGTGTGCAGGGGTACAGGCTAGTTGAGGTAATCTGTACATGAAGCTGGGGGTGTAGTGACTATGCATAGGTAACAAACAACCAGCGAGTAGCAGCAGTGCACAAAAGGGAGGGGGGTGGGGGGTCAATGTAAATTGTCTGGTGGTGATTTTATGAATTGTTCAGCAGTCCTAAGGCTTGGGGGTAGAAGCTGTTGAGGAGGCTTTTGGTCCAAGACTTGCCGTGCGGTAGCAGAGAAAACAGTCTACGACTTGGGTGACTGGAGTCGCTGACAATTTTGTGGGCTTTCCTCTGACACCGCCTATTATATAGGTCCTGGATGGCAGGAAGCTTGGCCACAGTGATGTACTGGGCCATTCGCACTACCCTCTGTAGCGCCTTACGGTCAGATGCCGAGCAGTTGCCATAACAGGCGGCGATGCAACCGGTCAGGATGCTCTCGATGGTGCAGCTGTATTACCTTTTGAGGATCTGGGGACCCATGCCAAATCTTTTCAGTCTCCTGAGGGGGAAAAGGTTTTGTTGTGCCCTCTTCATGACTGTCTTGGTATATACCCACGTGGGTGATTAAAAGATGAACTGAGGTCCACACTCCAGTCCAGTTGGTGGTGGTAATGCACCTGAAAGTTGGTTGCCAACCGCCATATAAAGTCCAAAGAAGAAAAAAGAATCCTGAAGGAAGGAGAAATGACGAGAAACCAATTTGGTCTGGGGCGTCGCAACTGGTTACCTATTTAGATGTATTGTATGAAATTATTTTGATGTGATATGAAAGTACAGCGATTTATGTTTCTAGAAACGAATCGCAATTGAGAATCGATTCACATTTAGGTGGAATATTTTACTATTTTAGCTGCCAGAGCCAGTCTACCTCTGAAAATAACATGCAGTCCTTGGACCTTGAGGAGTAACGGGGGCAGCAATCAGCAGTAGAAACAATAACAAAGCGTACTCCCTGCCCGTTTCGGTAAAAAGCTGAGGGATGGGGCTGGAGAAATGCAACCATCCATGATATCAACATTATAGTTTTAACCATGTTTTGAGGATATACAGTGTTTGTTAATATTTACTGACAAACATTGGAGTAAAAAAAGCTTATATTTTGGGTTCTGATGGGGTACGACAGTTGAACTAAGCTCATGAGGCATTTATAAGTGAATTATTCAAGAAACAATGGGTACATATCTTAATGTATAAGTCCCAAAATGGATGTAACAACTGCTGATTGCCCCTTTAAGAGAACATATTGGGCTAATCTAATAGGAGATATTGAGTACTACAGTATTTCAGGAACTGTCATTGGATGCATTTGATCAATTGTTAACGTGTTGTTGATGGTCCACTCTTGATGTTCTACACGTTACAGTGTGGCTTCAGCCATTCCTACAGAACAACATTAAAGTGTAGAACCCCTTTACTGCATATTGGTTCAACGACTGCAGAGACGGTACTTACTGGTGTTAAACAGATCTCCAATCTCCTCTTCTTCCTCCAATGTGACAGTCATCTCCCCCTCCTCCTCTTTCAATCCAAAAACTGCATCATCCTCTTTCTCTTCCTCCTCTTCTTTAACAGTAACATCCTCCTCCTCTTTCACTCTGAACGCGTCTTCCTCTTCTTTCACTGTAACGTCTTTCTCTTCTTCTTTCACGGTAACAGCCTCACCCTCTACTTGTTTTTGTATTGTAACATCCTTCTCTTCCTCCTCCTCTTTCACTAGAGCTTCTTTCTCCGTCCAGCAGACCTCCTCTTCTTTAACAGGAGGAGAGTAACTTAGTGAACTCATGGTCGGAGATGTTAGCTAGTTAGCATTAGCGACTAGCCTAGTTCTAAGCTAACTTAGCAAACCAGCTAGCTGACAAACAACGTAAATATATAATTAAATAGGTCAACAAGTACATACAACAGAAGTGTGTTTAATACACAGCGACTAATATACACCAAACCAGTGTAAAGAGCGTGAATGTTGTAGCTATGTTTGCTAGAAAGCGACCGAGGTGTCTGACTAGCTGTTGTTGTTGAAGGAGCGTCCCGTCCACTAGATTATACGTCACACTGGCAGCATCGCCTGAACCTAAAAGACACACATCGCCATCTGCTGACTGGAGGGCAACGCAGTTGAGGAACCAAACGTTTATTTTTCATTTATTTCAGAAAACTTTAATATTATATTAAGTCGTTCAAAGAGAAGCATGTGTTGATTGATTCGTTTTTAATGAGTGAGAATTTAAAACAAACTTTACACCCACTACATATTTGCATTGAACCATACTTCTGACATGGATCATTTTGACCCCAGAGGGATATCTTTTATCATAGACAAAATGTGGTTTATTCAATTCTATTACATTTTTCATGACTTTGTCAATCAACTTGTTGTTAGTAAATCTAAATCATGGTTTAGTGTTTCTGTATCAATATGGACTTTTAACAAATTCAAATCCTTTGGAGTCATTTTGACCCCAGCCAAAAACACCTTTGATAAATAGGACGTTTATTTCAAATAAAAATCTAATCACATTTTATTTGTCACATACACTTGTTTAGCAGATGTTATTGCGGGTGTAGCGAAATGCTTGTGTTTCTAGCTCCAACAGTCCAGTAATATCTGACAAGTAAAATCTAACACTTTCACAACATATACCCAATACACACACATCTAAGTATTTGAATCTAGGTTTCTCTGTCGACATGATCCATTCCACCAGAGGGTGGAGGGGCACCTGTATCAGTGGTTTTGACCAGATAGACACCTGCAGACACACAGTATAGTGCCTCCCATGTACTCTCCTAAGATTGGACTTTTCTATGCCACGTATCTCATGACCGTGTACAAAACTGCCAGGGGTAGAAAACTCTGCCAGTGGTAGAAAACTCTGCCAGTGGTATACAGTGCATTCGTTAAGTATTCAGACCCCTTCACTTTTTCCACACTTTTTAAAGTTAAAGCCTTATTCTATAATTGAATAATTTTCCACCCTCATCAATCTACACACAATACCTCATAATGACAAAACAAAAACTTTTTTTTGTTGTTGTTTTTTTTACATTTTTGCAAATGTATTACTTAAGTATTCAGACCCTTTGCTATGAGACTCGAAATTGAGCTCAGATGCATCCTGGTTCCATTGATCATCCTTGAGATGTTTCTACAACTTGATTGGAGTCCACTTGTGGTAAATTCAATTGAATAGACATGATTAGGAAAGGCACACAACTGTCTATATAAGGTCCCACAGATTACAGTGCATATCAGAGCAAAAACCAAGCCATGAGGTCAAGGAATTGTCCATAGAGATCTGAGACAGGATAGTGTCGAGGCACAGATCTGGGGAAAGGAACCAAAAAATATCTTCAGCATTGAAGGTCCCCTTGAACACAATGGCCTCCATCATTATTAAACGGAAGAAGTTTGGAACCACCAAGACTGTTTGTAGAGCTGGCCACCCGGCCAAACTGAGAAATCGGGGGAGAAGGGCCTTGGTCAGGGAGGTGAACAAGAACCCGTTGTTCACTCTGACAGAGCTCCAGAGTTCCTCTGTGGAGATGGGAGAACCTTCCAGAAGGACAACCATCTCTGCAGCACTCCACCAATCAGGCCTTAATGTATCAATGATTAAATTGTCAAAATGTATTTCAATGGACAATTCAGTGAACTGTTCTGTGAAAGGTGTTGGCTAGAGATGACATGCAGGAGGTTGGAGGGATTTGTAGTCTTGCATGTCGTCTACTTTGATGTTAATTAGCATTTTAGAATCCGAGAGTAAAGAGACAAACATATTGATACAAGTATTTGTATTTATTATGGAACCCCATTAGTTCCTGCCAAGGCAGCAGCTACTCTTCCTGGGGTTTATTATGGATCCCCATTAGTTCCTGCCAAGGCAGCAGCTACTCTTCCTGGGGTTTATTATGGATCCCCATTAGTTCCTGCCAAGGCAGCAGCTACTCTTCCTGGGGTTTATTATGGAACCCCATTAGTTCCTGCCAAGGCAGCAGCTACTCTTCCTGGGGTTTATTATGGATCCCCATTAGTTCCTGCCAAGGCAGCAGCTACTCTTCCTGGGGTTTATTATGGATCCCCATTAGTTCCTGCCAAGGCAGCAGCTACTCTTCCTGGGGTTTATTATGGATCCCCATTAGTTCCTGCCAAGGCAGCAGCTACTCTTCCTGGGGTTTATTATGGATCCCCATTAGTTCCTGCCAAGGCAGCAGCTACTCTTCCTGGGGTTTATTATGGATCCCCATTATTTCCTGTCAAGGCAGCAGCTACTCTTCCTGGGGTTTATTATGGATCCCCATTAGTTCCTGCCAAGGCAGCAGCTACTCTTCCTGGGGTTTATTATGGATCCCCATTATTTCCTGCCAAGGCACCAGCTACTCTTCCTGGGGTTTAATATGGATCCCCATTAGTTCCTGCCAAGGCAGCAGCTACTCTTCCTGGGGTTTATTATGGATCCCCATTATTTCCTGCCAAGGCACCAGCTACTCTTCCTGGGGTTTATTATGGATCCCCATTAGTTCCTGCCAAGGCAGCAGCTACTCTTCCTGGGGTTTATTATGGATCCCCATTAGTTCCTGTCAAGGCAGCAGCTACTCTTCCTGGGGTTTATTATGGATCCCCATTAGTTCCTGCCAAGGCAGCAGCTACTCTTCCTGGGGTTTATTATGGATCCCCATTAGTTCCTGTCAAGGCAGCAGCTACTCTTCCTGGGGTTTATTATGGATCCCCATTAGTTCCTGTCAAGGCAGCAGCTACTCTTCCTGGGGTTTATTATGGATCCCCATTAGTTCCTGTCAAGGCAGCAGCTACTCTTCCTGGGGTTTATTATGGATCCCCATTAGTTCCTGCCAAGGCAGCAGCTACTCTTCCTGGGGTTTATTATGGATCCCCATTAGTTCCTGTCAAGGCAGCAGCTACTCTTCCTGGGGTTTATTATGGATCCCCATGAGTTCCTGCCAAGGCAGCAGCTACTCTTCCTGTGGTTTATTATGGATCCCCATTAGTTCCTGTCAAGTAAGAAGTATGGTTAGGGAGTGTGCCAGCCTGCCTGAACCACCCCTTTCAAGCAAAAGGTATAAATGATGGGTTATGAACTAAGAGGTATAAATGATGGTTTATGAATTAACAGGTATAAATGATGGGTTATGAATTAACAGGTATAAATGATGGGTTATAAATTAACAGGTATAAATGATGGGTTATGAATTAACAGGTATAAATGATGGGTTATGAACTAACAGGTATAAATGATGGGTTATAAATTAACAGCTATAAATGATGGGTTATGAATTAACAGGTATAAATGATGGGTTATGAATTAACAGGTATAAATGATGGGTTATGAATTAACACATCCCCTGCGAGCCCAGGCATTTCAATACCTTCAGGACTTCTTACGGTCCATGTGCAATGTATATGGTTATCTCTGTCTCTCTCTCCATCTCTTCTTTAACAAGCAGCCATGTTGTTGTCATTCCACCAGGGACCTGTTTTCAGCATTTTAAGTCTCCAGTCAATAACCGGTGCACTGGAATTATCCCTCTACACCCTTTACACATGTACTGCACTGGAATTATACCTCAACACCCTTTACACATGTACTGCACTGGAATTATCCCTCTACACATGTACTGCACTGGAATTATCCCTCTACACATGTACTGTACTGGAATTATCCCTCTACATCCTCTACACATGTACTGTACTGGAATTATCCCTCTACACATGTACTGTACTGGAATTATCCCTCAACACCCTTTACACATGTACTGCACTGGAATTATCCCTATACACATGTACTGCACTGGAATTATCCCTCTACACATGTACTGCACTGGGATTATCCCTCTACACATGTACTGAACTGGGATTATCCCTCTACACATGTACTGCACTGGAATTATCCCTCTACACATGTACTGCACTGGAATTATCCCTCTACACATGTACTGCACTGGAATTATCCCTCTACACATGTACTGTACTGGAATTATCCCTCTACACATGTACTGTACTGGAATTATCCCTCTACACATGTACTGCACTGGAATTATCCCTCTACACATGTACTGTACTGGAATTATCCCTCTACACATGTACTGCACTGGAATTATCCCTCAACACCCTCTACACATGTACTGCACTGGAATTATCCCTCTACACATGTACTGCACTGGAATTATCCCTCTACACATGTACTGTACTGGAATTATCCCTCTAAACCATTTACACATGTACTGCACTGGAATTATCCCTCTACACATGTACTGCACTGGAATTATCCCTCTACACATGTACTGCACTGGAATATCCCTCTACACATGTACTGCACTGGAATTATCCCTCTACACATGTACTTCACTGGAATTATCCCTCTACACATGTACTGCACTGGAATTATCCCTCTACACATGTACTGCACTGGAATTATCCCTCTACACATGTACTGTACTGGAATTATCCCTCTAAACCATTTACACATGTACTGCACTGGAATTATCCCTCTACACATGTACTGCACTGGAATTATCCCTCTACACATGTACTGCACTGGAATTATCCCTCTACACATGTACTGCACTGGAATTATCCTTCTACACATGTACTGTACTGGAATTATCCCTTTACACCATTTACACATGTACTGTAATGGAATTATCCCTCTACACCATTTACACATGTACTGTACTGGAATTATCCCTCTACACATGTACTGTACTGGAATTATCCCTCTACACATGTACTGTACTGGAATTATCCCTCAACACCCTTTATTGCGTACTGCACTGGAATTATCCTTCTACATATGTACTGTACAGGAATTATCACATTGGCTGGCAGAAACTTACAGTTTTTTTATTGGGCCATCAAAGCTGTCTCAGTGAGAGACTAGTTGATTATGGACTAACAGTCTAACAGCTTGAAGGTCACAACTCACGTTATTCTGGTTAAACAGAGAGAGACCAGTTGATTAAGGAGTGGGGATTTTTTGACAATTAGGAAATAATGTCATGTTTTACTCGTACCTCAGCCAGCATTGTGAATGGTTAGGAAATAATATGTCATGTTTTACTCGTACCTCAGCCAGCATTGTGAATGGTTAGGAAATAATATGTCATGTTTTACTCGTACCTCAGCCAGCATTGTGAATGGTTAGGAAATAATATGTCATGTTAGAACTGTACCTCAAAATCTAACGTCTACCTGGCCCACCACTCTACCCTGGACTTGAACAGCCTTTATGACCAGGTCCACCTCTGCAAGGTAGCAATCCCAACGTTTGCAGGACCCTGAAGGACGTCACTCTCATCTGTAGCCCCAGCACCTCACACAGGACAAACAGAGCAACAGACACCCTGCCCAGACACGCAGACACTCTCCCAGACCTGCAAGACCCCCTCCCGAAGGACCTGCACCGAGAGAACCCACACCAAGAGGACCTACACCCAGACCACCGCTTCTACAGACACACCCCAACCAGCTGAGACCACCCCAAATAAACCTTGGCCACACCCTATATAGGCCCCCCATACTGAATTTATACTGTTTTTCATATTAAGATGGACCAAGATACATGTTGCTTTTGCACATATTTGTTCATTGGTTTTGCAAGAGTCTGTTGATTGGTCAGTCATCGGGTTCATTAGTTTTACAATATGTTCAAATCAAATCAAGCTTTATTCATACAGCACATTTCAGACATGGATGCAACGCAATGGCTTCACAGGAAAAAACAAATAAAAAAACAATAAAAATAAACAGAAATATATACTACTCAGCAAACATAAGAGGATACAAAACAGAATAATAACTGAAAGACTAATGAGCATTCTAAGGAAAATTCATTGATTAAAATTGTAACAATTGGATGCAATATTCAACCATAACAAGATGGACAAGCCAGCACAGGTGTAACACATACTGACTAACGAGGTGACACCAATCAGTGCGTCCTACGTGCTAATGAGCTAGACGTGCTAACGGGCTAGACGTGCTAACGAGCTAGACGTGCTAACGAGCTAGACGTGCTAACGAGCTAGACGTGCTAACGGGCTAGACGTGCTAACGAGCTTGACGGGCTAACGAGCTAGACGTGCTAACGGGCTAGACGTGCTAACGAGCTAGACGTGCTAACGGAGCTAGACGTGCTAACGAGCTAGACGTGCTAACGAGCTAGACGTGCTAACGAGCTAGACGTGCTAACGAGCTAGACGTGCTAACGGGCTAGACGTGCTAACGGGCTAGACGTGCTAACGGAGCTAGACGTGCTAACGAGCTAGACGTGCTAACGAGCTAGACGTGCTAACGGAGATAGACGTGCTAACGGAGCTAGACGTGCAAACGAGCTAGACGTGCTAACGAGCTAGACGTGCTAACGAGCTAGACGTGCTAACGGGCTAGACGTGCTAACGGGCTAGACGTGCTGTGGTGGGAATTCTACCCTTAATCAATAATGAGGAGAGGCTAAATTAATAATCAAGGTTTTACTTTTATTAAAAGGCTTGTTATAACAAGGAGGCTTCTGGGTTATATACTATCTCAGGATAGGTGCAACTTCAGAGACGACATACAATGGTTCCAAACACCAACACATCCTGTGCCAGACCTTGGGCCCCAAATACAATCTCCCCCTAGGAGGAGGTGACTGACGCACAGACACTGTGGAGACAAGTGATTGGTTCCCCATTACTCAGGCCATCCCTTCACATGGTTTGTAATAAACACACAGTTCACATGGAAACAATGTTTCCTTCTGATCTCCTTTGCCTCCCTGCTGATATTCTGCCTAGCAACAGGGACATGTGATAGATGCTGATATTCTGCCTAGCAACAGGGACATGTGATAGATGCTGATATTCTGCCTAGCAACAGGGACATGTGATAGATGCTGATATTCTGCATAGCAACAGGGACATGTGATAGATGCTGATATTCTGCCTAGCAACATGGACATGTGATAGATGCTGATATTCTGCCTAGCAACAGGGACATGTGATAGATGCTGATATTCTGCCTAGCAACAGGGACATGTGATCGATAAGCCTGACTTCTCCCCTCTCTGGACCCAAGGTGACTGAGGCCCATTTGAGGGAGGAAGTGCAGCTGCCAACACCAGAGTTAGAAAGGAGACATTCTAATAGCAAGAGGTCAATAGTTCATATCAGCATATTCTGCAGATAAGACATCTTAATTATCCATGTTACTTAGCTAATTCTGATTTCTCCACCACAATCTTACCCCAGAAACAGGCTCCAGAACAATAGCTGTGTTACTGGTGTGCAGGATATAACCTTTACTCTGTGGAGGATCAAGAGGAACCAGTCAGTTTCTGTCATATTCTTGGCTGACAGTCCGAACATCATGGGTTCATTCTACACACACAGAACAGTTAGAACATCATGGGTTCATTCTACACACCCAGAACAGTTAGAACATCATGGGTTCATTCTACACACCCAGAACAGTTAGAACATCATGGGTTCATTCTACACACCCAGAACAGTTAGAACATCATGGGTTCATTCTACACACCCAGAACAGTTAGAACATCGTGGGTTCATTCTACACACCCAGAACAGTTAGAACATCGTGGGTTCATTCTACACACCCAGAACAGTTAGAACATCATGGGTTCATTCTACACACCCAGAACAGTTAGAACATCGTGGGTTCATTCTACACACCCAGAACAGTTAGAACATCATGGGTTCATTCTACACACCCAGAACAGTTAGAACATCATGGGTTCATTCTACACACCCAGAACAGTTAGAACATCGTGGGTTCATTCTACACACACAGAACAGTTAGAACATCATGGGTTCATTCTACACACCCAGAACAGTTAGAACATCATGGGTTTATTCTACACACCCAGAACAGTTAGAACATCATGGGTTTATTCTACACACCCAGAACAGTTAGAACATCATGGGTTCATTCTACACACCCAGAACAGTCTGGACATCATGGGTTCATTCTACACACCCAGAACAGTTAGAACAGGCCTCTATCAACACACTTTTCTATGTTATAGGAGTTAGGTTCTTTACCAATCTCAAGCCCAATGCCTCGGCTTAAACAATTATATTTTACTACACCAGCATTAGTAAGGTTAAATAGAAATTTCCCTCACAGTGCTAACGAGCTAGACGTGCTAAGGAGCTATACGTGCTAAAGTCCAACCTCAAAACATAAATGGAAAAACCAAAGCATGTAACACCTTCCCCCTTAAGACAACAAATATATCCTATATTTTTGTGAGACAAATTTGCTCACCACCAACAGAAAACAACTTCCATTTCATATTAAAATCAACTAAAATGCTTCACCTCCTGTCAACAATTAAAAACAAGAAAAACACACTTATTTTCTCCTTTTTCTCTTCTTACTATAGAATCCTAAAACTCACTAGCTTCTAGAACTCTCGTCTTCCTAAAACTCACTAGCTTCTAGAACTCTCGTGTTCCTAAAACTCACTAGCTTCTAGAACTCTCGTGTTCCAAAAACTCACCAGCTTCTAGAACTCTCGTCTTCCTAAAACTCACTAGCTTCTAGAACTCTCGTCTTCCTAAAACTCACTAGCTTCTAGAACACTCGTCTTCCTAAAACTCACTAGCTTCTAGAACTCTCGTCTTCCTAAAACTCACTAGCTTCTAGAACTCTCATCCCCTTGGAACGAGCCCAAACAAAACTCATCTCCAATACGTGCAGTCAAAATAAATTGTGATCCATGGCAACGCACTGGCTAAACACAAAACACATATTTTTGACTGCCCACCCTTGAGACAATCAGCAGCCAAGTTGTCCTTACCTCAGACATGTCTGATTTCAAGAGGAAACTCCTACAATATCCGTAGTAACTTTCCACCTCACTGCAGAGCTTCTCTCTCTTTTCAGGGTTCACTAGATAGGTATGTTGTTGGATCGGGGCCCAGTCCCCAATGTCATGCTCTAGTACATTTGGGTTGGCACATCTGAGAATGTACCCTGATATTCTAAAAGCAGGGCAACAATGTCAATATAATTGTACCCAAAAAATGTCATTTGGTTACATAAATAATTATCATTACTAAATGTTACATGAAATGTAAATATTAAATATTTGGTTGCATAGTCTTATTTTCAACAGCTTTTCAATTACATTTTGCTAGGTGGGATAGCCCCAACGTCAAAACACAGTTTTAACGTGTCCAAATCAATAACCAATATGCAGAAACAGTTTGGGATAAATTGAAAACCTAAACATAACATGTGCTATATACATCTGCCACAATAATCATATTACTTAGATTTTTTTTAAACAAGCACCGTATAAACTGCACAAGCACCAAAAACGCTGTTGTTTTGACAAGTAGCAATAAATCACTGATATCAATTAGGGGGAAAAAATCTGGTTGTTTGTGCTGTTGAAACCAACAACAACAACAACAAAAAACACATGGAAATGGGAGATATCTTTTATCTCACTGGTTAGAGGACAACCTGCAGGAGACAGTTAGCTACATTTTGGAGTGATGCATTTAAATTTAAGGGTCACTAAACAAAGGAACGCAACACTTATTTGTCATCACTCATCGGTATCATGTTGAAATCAGTTGTGCGACAGGAGGGAGATGTGGTTGCACGTCCTGTTAAAACTAACAGCTCAAAAACCACACAGAATCTGGGAATAATGTGTACATCCCTGGTTAGAGGACAATTTGTAGAAAACAGCTAGATACATTTTGATTCCAGTGGGTCCCCAACATGGTAAGTGTAACACAACTATTTTTTTGTTAGTCACTTTTTGTTAATTCTCATAAATAGTAACTCTTCCATTTCAGAGCCTGGATTTTTCCGTGAGGCTAATATCCATATCAGTCTGAAATCAATAGAACAGGGGGCAAACGTTTAGAGTTCTACATTGTGACATTATTAAAATACTCCTACTACAATGTTAAAACATTCTACACTGTGAAATTATTAAAACAATTCCTTCATTTATGTATTTTCTGATGTTTGATCAGAGATCTTTTAACAGAGTATCTCTTGTCACATTGATGACAGCTATGAGATTTCTCTAATGTGTGTGTTCTCTGGTGTGCTATCAGGCCACTTGACTGAGTAAAACTCTTCCCACATTGAGTACAGCTATAAGGCTTCTCTCCTGTGTGTGTTCTCTGGTGTGATATCAAGGAGCATGACTGATTAAAACTCTTTCCACATTGAGTACAGCTATATGGTGGTTTCTCTCCTGTGTGTGTTCTCTGGTGTGATTTTAAATCACTTGATCTAACAAAACTCTTTCCGCAGTCAGAGCAGTGGTAAGGTTTCTCTCCTGTGTGTGTTCTCAGGTGTACTTTCAGGCAGCTTGCCTGAGTAAAACTCTTCCCACATTGAGTACAGCTATAAGGTTTCTCTCCTGTGTGTATTCTCTGGTGCACGATTAGGGAGCTTGACTGAATAAAACGCTTCCCACATTGAGTACAGCTATATGGTGTTTTCTCTCCTGTGTGTGTTCTCTGGTGTGATTTTAAATTACTTAAGCTAATAAAACTCTTTCTGCAGTCAGCGCAATGGTAAGTTTTCTCTCCTGTGTGTGTTCTCAGGTGTACTTTCAGGCAGCTTGCCTGAATAAAACTCTTCCCACATTGAGTACAACTACACGGTTTCTCTCCTGTGTGTGTCCGCTTGTGTAATATCAGTCCATTTGGCTGAGTAAAACTCTTCCCACATTGATTACAGCTATATGGTTTCTCTCCTGTGTGTATTCTCTGGTGCATAACCAAGGAGCTTGACCGAGTAAAACTCTTTCCACATTGAGTACAGCTACATGGTTTATCTCCTGTGTGTGTTCTCTTGTGTACCTTCAGAGAGCTAGATGTCGTAAAACTCTTCCCACATTGAGTACAGCTAAATGGTTTCTCTCCTGTGTGTGTTCTCTGGTGTACTGTCAGAGAGCTAGATGTAACATAACTCCTCCCACATTGATCACAGCTATAAGATTTATCTCCTGTGTGTGTTCTCTTGTGTAAAGTCAGATAGCTAGATGTAACATAACTCTTCCCACATTGATCACAGCTATAAGGTTTCTCTGTTGTGTGTGTTTTCTGATGTTTAGTCAGATTGGAAGATGTAGTAAAACTCTTCCCACATTGAGTACAGCTATAAGATTTCTCTCCTGTGTGAATTAGCAGGTGTGTTTTCAATGAATATGATCTAGAGAAACTAATTCCACAATGAGAGCAGTGGTACGGCTTTTCTCCTGTGTGGATTCTCCGGTGTATTTCAAGTTCTGATTTAGATTTGCAGTTCTTCTCACAGTCAGAGCAGCAGTAAGGATTATTCAATGTGGGTCTCTGCTGGTGTTTCTTGAGGTGTTCTGATCTGGAGAGACTCTTCTCTGCCCTGTCAGCATCATGATCTTGTTGAGACTCCCCAGAGGACCCAGGATAGTCACATCTCTCTCCTGTGTGAACGACAAAATTAAACAGATGGTTAAAGTCCCACAACAGCAGAAATCCACTCTTTATTTGAGGTCAAAGGTGATGCCCAGAGTGTACCCATGAAGTTGTACAACAATTGACGTCTGTTAAATTATTTGACAATTGTCTTAATACAGTCAAGTGAGCAACAATAGTCATATTTTGTCTTGTTTTCACATTAGTAGTAACATTACATTTTTTTTTTTTACATTTTAGTCATTTAGCAGACGCTCTTATCCAGAGCGACTTACAGTTGTGAATGCATACATTTCATGCCTTCCCCCCCCCCCCCTGTGGGAATCGAACCCACAACCCTGGCGTTGCACACACCATGCTCTACCAACTGAGCCACATGGAAGGCCATCAATAACTACTGGAAGATCCTAACAGTAACACACACGTACTGTAGGACCGATAACTTCACCTAACAACATAGACCTACTGTAGGACCCATAACTTCACCTAACAATAACATAGACCTACTGTAGGACCCATAACTTCACCTAACAACAGCATAGACGTACTGTAGGACCCATAACTTCACCTAACAATAACATAGACCTACTGTAGGACCCATAACTTCACCTAACAACAACATAGACCTACTGTAGGACCCATAACTTCACCTAACAACATATACCTACTGTAGGACCCATAACTTCACCTAACAAGAACATAGACCTACTGTAGGACCCATAACTTCACCTAACAACAACATAGACCTAATAACAGACTCTAAAGGAGAGAAAAAACGATTTGGCAGAGGAGAAGGGGTACAAAAATCAAGAAATTATCTCTTTCAAGGACAGTCTCACAAAAACCAAGCATTCTTGCATTCTTACTAAACTCTGATTTACCTCCCCAAAATATCTCTGCACAACGTCTATTTACACCTCTTCTGGATGGAAACTACAAATGTAATGGCTGCGCTCAATGCAATGGCACTTATAAATGTAGATCCTTCAAACACCCCCAAACAGGGAAACAGATCCCAATCAAAGGTGTTATCACGTGCACCACTAAGGCAGTTATTTATCTTAGAACTTGTCCTTGTTCTAAAATCTATATGACGTATCCAGTTGCGACCCACTTTTTGGAAGCGAACCCCTTGATTTCGTCCCTACATTATATCGGCATCGAACACGTCACCCTCCCTAGGAGAGGGGGTGACCTCGACAATTTATTGTTAAAAACAAGAGGCTGCCTGGATCTTAAATTTAAAGAGCCTTGCTCCCGTCTGTCTCAACATAGCCATTATTGGAATATTGCTATTCATTGTAAATGTTTGGAGGTCTATGTATCCATTATTGTAATATTGCTATTCTTTGTAAATGTTTGGAGGTCTATGTATCCATTATTGTAATATTGCTATTCATTGTAAATGTTTGGAGGTCTATGTATCCATTATTGTAATATTGCTATTCATTGTAAATATTTGGAGGTCTATGTATCCATTATTGTAATATTGCTATTCATTGTAAATGTTTGGAGGTCTATGTATCTATTATTGTAATATTGCTATTCATTGTAAATGTTTGGAGGTCTATGTATCCATTATTGTAATATTGCTATTCATTGTAAATGTTTGGAGGTCTATGTATCCATTATTGTAATATTGCTATTCATTGTAAATGTTTGGAGGTCTATGTATCCATTATTGGAATATTGCTATTCATTGTAAATGTTTGGAGGTCTATGTATCCATTATTGGAATATTGCTATTCATTGTAAATGTTTGGAGGTCATTGTAGCCAAATTGTATCTATGATCCTATGCTATCCATTTATGTTTTCATATGTTCTATTTCTATCTGTAAATTAACCAATGATATCAGGCCACACTCAGACATGATTACAGACACCTGTGTGTGTCCTTTGACACAATATAAACCAGTTACCTGCAGTGTTTGTCATTATACCCTGATGAAGACAGCTTGTCTGTATAAACCAGTTACCTGCAGTGTTTGTCATTATACCCTGATGAAGACAGCTTGTCTGTATAAACTAGTTACCTGCAGTGTTTGTCATTATACCCTGATGAAGACAGCTTGTCTGTATAAACCAGTTACCTGCAGTGTTTGTCATTATACCCTGATGAAGACAGCTTGTCTGTATAAACCAGTTACCTGCAGTGTTTGTCATTATACCCTGATGAAGACAGCTTGTCTGTATAAACTAGTGACCCACAGTGTTTGTCATTATACCCTGATGAAGACAGCTTGTCTGTATAAACTAGTGACCCACAGTGTTTGTCATTATACCCTGATGAAGACAGCTTGTCTGTATAAACTAGTGACCCTCAGTGTTTGTCATTATACCCTGATGAAGACAGCTTGTCTGTATAAACCAGTTACCTGCAGTGTTTGTCATTATACCCTGATGAAAACAGCTTGTCTGTGGAAACGTTGGTTATTAGGTTATTAAATTATTGCATCTGAGCTCCTAGAGTGTGAGGTTCTCCTTTTCTTTTTCAGGCCACCGGGGTCTGACAACGTGAATGGAAAATTACTGAGGATAATAGCGGACGACATTACCACTCCTATTAACCATATGTTCAATATAAGCCTACTAGAAAGTGAGAAAACCCTACCTTGTCACAACACAACTGATTGGCTCAAATGCATTAAGGAAAGAAATTTCACAAATGAACTTTTAATTATTATTTGTTCCGTGACAAATGGTGAATTAGTTATTGATTTATACCACTTTTAAATGGCATTTTATATATTTATGTATTTCTATAAAATCAAAACTGGAATTTTTGTTTAAAAAAGGTTGTAAAAGTATGCTAGACATGTATATAATAAATCTAGTTTAATGTTTCTGTGACAATCAATGAATTAGTTATTGATTTATACCATTTTAAATGGCTTTTGGCCAATGTCTGTTGAATATCTGAATGTGTGAATATAAATCCAACTTTACCTCGGTCTGAACTTTCATTGTCTAGGTCTCATTTTTAGCCATCTTATTCATTGCTATAACCAGGACATTGTGATTAGGAAACTATGAGAACCACACAAAGTCCAGGGGGTGATCACACTCTACCACTAAGGGTCAGTTTAGTTGGAGCAACGTAAGACAGTCTCGTGTTCCAATTGTATGTTTTAGTAGCATGAATTGTTCCTGTTCACACCGAGGTGAAGGGCGGAATAATGGAAGGAATGAATCCCAGCCTGACGCTCATCACCTGTGGAAGGCGGGACTTCCAGTCAGGCGCGGATTTCATTGGCCTTTTCAGGTGTGATTTTAGATCCTTCAACCGAAGTCGCAACTCCCCATAGTATGTTGTACCAAAGTTGACTGACCCTTAAGGGAACTACACTGCCATAAATACAAGGAAATTCAAGTAGTGTTTTATTTAAAAAATAATAATAATAAATCCGGCAAGGCACCAACTTTAAGGAGGGTTTAAAACAAAGGTTTCAAACAATTCATAAATGTTATTGAATGTAGGTATGTTTCGCCTTTAATGTAATGGCATTGAAAACATTTGAAAAAAGGAGAATAGCTGTGTTTGAATACCCATACTAACATACTGTATACTACATACTTAATGAGTATATACTACATACTATTAGTTAATTGTAGAATACTGTAACTACATGAGTATATACTACATACTATTAGTTCATTTTCATGTTAACTCAGACGCCTGGACATATTCAACGGGTGTTGAGCGCTAGTAAATTCATTATTCTGCTCTCTGGTACTCAGACGAGAGCGCTCTGAAATCAGAGTAGATAGTCAGAGTGAATTTATGAAATCACCCGAATGTCCATTGAGAAAGCACAATGACTATACCGTTTAGCTAAGCTAAGAATGACGGGAATAATCAAGTCAATAAACGTTGGGTAGTTAGTTAGATAGAATAAAGTAAATATACTGGCAAGTTTGATGTATAAGTAGCCAACTAACGTTAGGCAGCTAGATAACATAGCGGTATATACTGCTGTAATAACATGCTAACACATTGCCAGCCAAAAAAACGTGTAAGGTATATTATTTAATATATGTTGGGTAGTTAGTTAACTATATTCTATCTAAGGTAACTTATTTGAAAAGTAATTATTTTATTACATTGCTCAACATTTTCTTAACATTTGCCATAATTAGTTAAAGCAATGAATTTGTATCGGCTCTCGTTGGACTTCGGCTGAATATTTTCCGCCATTTTCTTCCAATCTGAAAACAATGTGAAGCCACGCCCATTTCCTGATGAATTGCATTATGGGCCCTAACGTACTGCGTGTTTACGTCATATTTTGGTGAATTTAGTAAGACATCCGGGAACTTTTGGCATACTAACTATATCATACTATGACCAATAAGCACACTATATACTCAATTAACATCACAAATAGTACGGTTAGTATGAGTATTCTAACACAGCTAATTACTTATCAACAGCTCTAACAATTTGACCCCCACAGGAAATCTACACTGGCAGTTATAGAAAGACCCATTTACTATATAACCATTGATTCTTGACGAATATAACTTATAAATGCCTCAAATGTTTAAACTTTATTACCCCATCAGAAACCAAAACATAAGCTCATATAACACCACTGTTTGTAAACAAGCACCGTTTAGCCTTGAAATCTTGTTTAAAACTATAATTTTGATCTTATGGATTGCCAGTCCTTGTATTTATAGTGTAGTCAATTCAGGGGGTAGTCCTGAGCTGGACTCAAACCTGGGTCCAGCGACTGTCAAGCCAACACCTTATAACTGTTACGCCAAGATGTCTGAACTTCTTGAAGAGGTCGCTAGGTGTTGGGTTACGGTTGCTACAATAGCTTTCTCTATGAAGAGTGGTTACATTTCTCCAGACCCCATTCCTCAGCTGATTACCAAACCAAGACTCAGGGCTGACAATTTTTAGCTATTTAAATCCTAGGTTACCCCTATAAAATAACCACACATCTATCAACCAATCTGCAGTTCAAACAATAACAAAGCTGTCATTCCACCACTAGTTTGGTTATAAGATGATGATGGGTCTGGAGAAATGTAACTACTCTCAAATTCATAGACAGACCTACGGATGCAAGGACTGACCATCCATGATATCAACATTATAGTTTTAACTATGTTGAGGCTATACAGTGTTGGTTTACATTGTTTCTAAACATTGGAGTAAAAAAAAAGCTTATTTGGGGTTCTGATGGGGTACAACAGTTGAACTAAGCTCATGAGGCATGTGTTATATTCTTCAACAATCAATGGCTATAAATTATTAATTTAAAAGTCACAATATGGATGTAGCTATTGCATATTTACCCTTTAACACCAAACATCAGCTCAACAACTGCAGAGTTTGTGCCTCTGTATTTAAGACAGTACTTACTAGTGTTAATCAGGGTCCGTTCATCGTTAGAACCATTTGATGCCTTAACATGCCTTTGGGAAACCGGGCCCAGATATCCAGTTTCCTCCTCCTCCTTTCTCGATGTAACAGTCATCTTCCCATCCTCCTCTTCTTTAACAGTAACATCCTCTTCCTCTTTCACTCTGAATGCGTCTTCCTCTTCTTTAACTGAAACGTCTTTCTCTTCTTCTTTCACTGTAACAGCCTCACCCTTTACTTGTTTTTGTATTGTGACATCCTCTTCTTCCTCCTCTTTCACGACAACGTTCAGCCATAGACCCTCTTTCTCTGTCCAGGAGACCTCTTCTTTAGCAGGAGGAGAGTAGCTCAGTGAGCTCATGGTCGGGGAGGTTAGCTAGCTATGCTAATTACTTAACCAGCCCGCTAGCTGAATAATAACAACAACACCGTAAATATGATATTACAACGGATAACTAACTAGACGACAGAAGTGGGTTTAAAACACAGAGGCTAATATACACTAAAGCGTCTAAAGAGCTTTATTGGTTCGGCTATTTTGTCTAGCAAGCTACCGTGGTGGCTGAATAACTGTTGTTGCTGTTGAAAGAAGAGTTCCGTCCACTACATTATACGTCACACCAAAAGCATCACCTTAAAGCCCCACATGATGTATTGTTACACCATGTAGGAGCAGTATAGACCTAGTCTGTTCATTATATACATCTACATGATGTATTGTTACACCATGTAGCAGCAGTATAGACCTAGTCTGTTCATTATATACATCTACATGATGTATTGTTACACCATGTAGGAGCAGTATAGACCTAGTCTGTTCATTATATACATCTACATGATGTATTGTTACACCATGTAGGAGCAGTATAGACCTAGTCTGTTCATTATATACATCTACATGATGTATTGTTACACCATGTAGCAGCAGTATAGACCTAGTCTGTTCATTATATACATCTACATGATGTATTGTTCCACCATGTAGGAGCAGTATAGACCTAGTCTGTTCATTATATACATCTACATGATGTATTGTTACACCATGTAGGAGCAGTATAGACCTAGTCTGTTCATTATATACATCTACATGATGTATTGTTACACCATGTAGCAGCAGTATAGACCTACAGTAGCTGGCTACTTATTTAGATGTTGTTTGACTTAATGAAACTGCCTTAAATGTGCTGTAGTAAACATTTTTTAATCGCACTAATCAATCAACACATTCAGGTATTTGTATATCTCAATATAATAGTAATATTTCATTAAATTAATTTAAAAATAATCTTTGTCTGAAAATAAAATGTGATCCTCAACTGCGTTTCCCTCCAGTCAGCAGACGGCGATGTGCGTCTTTCAGGCGATGCTGCAGCGTGACGTATAATCTAGTGGACGGTTCTTCATAAACAGCTCGTCAACCACCTCGGTAGCTTGCTAGCCAACATAGCCGAACGATTCAAGCTATTTAGACGCTTTCGGTGTATATTAGCTACTGTGTTTTAGACACACTTCTGTCGTATCTACTTGTTAACCTATTTAATTTAATATTACGTTATTTTTTTATTAGTCAGCTATAGTAGCTGGCTGGTTAAGTTAGCATTAGCCTAGTCGCTAATGATAGCTAGCTAGCTAACATCCCCGAACATGAGCTCACTAAACTACTCCCCTCCTGTTAAAGAAGAGGAGGTCTGCTGGACGGAGAAAGAAGCTCTGGGGCTGAACATTGTCGTGAAAGAGGAGAAGGAAGAGGAGGATGTTACAGTAAAACAAGAAGTAGAGGGTGAGGCTGTTACAGTGAAAGAAGAAGAGAAAGACGTTTCAGTTAAACAGGAGGAAGAAGAGGAGGATGCTGTTTTTGGAGTGAAGAAGGAAGGAGAGATTACTGTCACATTGAAAGAGGAAGAGGAGGAGACAGGAGATCTGATTAACACCAGTAAGTACCACCTTCAATTAGTTTTTAACTTTGGATATTCGGAGTTGGCTCGTCAATACCTCTTCAACGGAGGGTCCTGGGATGATGACTGATATGTCTAGAATCAGACGACGTAGAGAACAAGCTACCCCTTGTTTTCTCCGTTCCGTTTCCAAAAAGTGACTTAACATATATATTTGAGGAGGGTCTATCTGCTGACCGCAGACTGGGGGGCCACGGCATGTAGTGATTTTAATGTAGTGATGTTTTACTACACACCGTGACCCCCAATAGAGCCATGTGAGAGTTGGGTTGGCTACACCAAAGATTATGGATATACTGACAAGATGTCTCTCTGTCCTAACAAGGGGAGTCGTTGTCCACAAAGCTGCACTGTGGGTTGTCTATCTCCCACCTATCCTGTCTTTGGATTGGTGGATACATCTTATTATTGTAATCTATTGTTTATATTCTATGAGGGTTGTTGACGTCAACCGCCTGTATTCAATGGAGAGAGATGCTAAGCTACTAGCATGAATATGCATAGCGATCTGGAGACAACTCCTATAGTGTTTTATCAAAGTTGTCGGTATGTCACGTGTCCACGTAACAACTTAATCATTACGAAACTTCTGTTAGATCAAGTAAACCTCACGTAGCAAATAAGCCATTCATTTTGTTGATGACCAAATTCAACACTTTCCACATTCGGTTGATATTTGTTTCCACTTGGATACAGTCTACTGTAACCTACTGGCATGACCTAGAGAGATACAACCTTCTGTAACCTACTGGCATGACCTAGAGAGTTACAACCTACTGTAGCCTACTGGCATGACCTAGAGAGATACAACCTACTGTAACCTACTGGCATGACCTAGAGAGTTACAACCAACTGTATCCTACTGGCATGACCTAGAGTTACAACCTACTGTAACCTACTGGCATGACCTAGAGAGATACAACCTACTGTAGCCTACTGGCATGACCTAGAGAGTTACAACCTACTGTAACCTACTGGCATGACCTAGAGAGATACAACCTACTGTAACCTACTGGCATGACCTAGAGAGTTACAACCTACTGTAACCTACTGGCATGACCTAGAGAGTTACAACCTACTGTAACCTACTGGCATGACCTAGAGAGATACAACCTACTGTAGCCTACTGGCATGACCTAGAGAGATACAACCTACTGTAACCTACTGGCATGACCTAGAGAGTTACAACCTACTGTAACCTACTGGCATGACCTAGAGAGTTACAACCTACTGGTAATTCTAAACTTTCTCTCACTTTTATGGGGTGATGTCATTATGAGGTATTGTCTGAAGATTGATAATTTTTTAAAAAATGTTTCCGTTTTAGAATAAGGTTGTAACGTGATGTAACTAAATGCTTAAAAGGGGTCTGAATGAGAGCATGTTGTATGTTCTAGGGCAGATTAAAAAATACATATTTTCTTTCTACCGATTGATTGGTTGAAATGTTATGACGTGTATTTGTTCATATAGACACACCCCATGTGTTTAATAAAATCAACTGTATGTGCAGAACTTGAACTGTACTGATGCTTCAACTGTTAGTCCGTGTTAGTCCGTGTTAGTCCGTGTTAGTTAGTTAGTTTGTGTAGAGAACTGTTCCTTGATGGATAGGCTATTGTACAACACACAGAGCTATTTTCCTTTATTCAGGACATTTAGAATGACAACACATTACAGAGTAGCCTAGTGGGATTATTCACAAAATTATCTGGTGATCAGGTTATGAAATGTCATGACAAAGACATTTTAGTTTCCTTGTTTCACCTGAAATATGAAATGATTTATAGTCCTAGGTCTATGTTGTTGTTAGGTGAAGTTATGGGTCCTACAGTAGGTCTATGTTATTGTTAGGTGAAGTTATGGGTCCTACAGTAGGTCTATGTTATTGTTAGGTGAAGTTATGGGCCAATTTGTTAAAGACTTAGTGTACAAACCCTTATTGTCAGGCTGATGGCAAAGCTAGCCAAAGAGCATGTTACTGGTTGAAGTGTTTTTTAAAGTATAAAGCAGTTGATTTGCGACAATAACACAAACATATTAAGCAGGTGATTCAAGCGAGCCTTACAATTATAATCTTAAAGTAGTGGGAAATACACTCATAATCAATGGAGACTGGAGACTGTTTTTGCTATCAGCCTATGAGAACTCCCCTGAGTTTTCCCCACGGTGCTGAATTAGTGAGTAGACACAGAGCTTAATGTGAGTTTCCTTGAGTAGCACTCCTGATCTTGTGCTGTGATATTCAGAATACATTGTGAAAATCTAAAATCTTTGCTCACCATTTTTGCTCCAGGCAGATATACTACATCCATAACTATCGGTTTCCTCATTACCAGATATACTACATCCATAACTATCGGTTTCCGCATTACCAGATATACTACATCCATAACTAGTGGTTTCCTCATTACCAGATATACTACATCCATAACTAGTGGTTTCCTCATTACCAGATATACTACATCCATAACTAGTGGTTTCCTCATTACCAGATATACTACATCCATAACTAGTGGTTTCTTCATTACCAGATTTACTACATCCATAACTAGTGGTTTCCTCATTACCAGATATACTACATCCATAACTAGTGGTTTCCTCATTACCAGATATACTACATCCATAACTAGCGGTTTCCTCATTACCAGATATACTACATTCATAACTAGTGGTTTCCTCATTACCAGATATACTACATCCATAACTAGTGGTTTCCTCATTACCAGATATACTACATCCATAACTAGCGGTTTCATCATTACCAGATATACTACATCCATAACTATCGGTTTCCTCATTACCAGATATACTACATCCATAACTAGTGGTTTCCTCATTACCAGATATACTACATCCATAACTAGTGGTTTCCTCATTACCAGATATACTACATCCATAACCAGTGGTTTCCTCATTACCAGATATACTACATCCATAACTAGTGGTTTCCTCATTACCAGATATACTACATCCATAACTAGTGCTTTCCTCATTACCAGATATACTACATCCATAACTAGTGGTTTCCTCATTAGCAGATATACTACATTCATAACTAGTGGTTTCCTCATTACCAGATATACTACATCCATAACTAGTAGTTTCCTCATTACCAGATATACTACATCCATAACTAGTGGTTTCCTCATTAGCAGATATACTACATCCATAACTAGTGGTTTCCTCATTAGCAGATATACTACATCCATAACTAGTGGTTTCCTCATTACCAGATATACTACATCCATAACTATCGGTTTCCTCATTACCAGATATACTACATCCATAACTAGTGGTTTCCTCATCACCAGATATACTACATCCATAACTAGTGGTTTCCTCATTACCAGATATACTACATCCATAACTAGTGGTTTCCTCATTACCAGATATACTACATCCATAACTAGCGGTTTCATCATTACCAGATATACTACATCCATAACTATCGGTTTCCTCATTACCAGATATACTACATCCATAACTAGTGGTTTCCTCATTACCAGATATACTACATCCATAACTAGTGGTTTCCTCATTAGCAGATATACTACATCCATAACTATCGGTTTCCTCATTACCAGATATACTACATCCATAACTAGTGGTTTCCTCATCACCAGATATACTACATCCATAACTAGTGGTTTCCTCATTACCAGATATACTACATCCATAACTAGTGGTTTCCTCATTACCAGATATACTACATCCATAACTAGTGGTTTCTTCATTAGCAGATATACTACATCCATAACTAGTGGTTTCCTCATTACCAGATATACTACATCCATAACTAGTGGTTTCCTCATTACCAGATATACCACATCCATAACTAGCGGTTTCCTCATTACCAGATATACTACATCCATAACTAGTGGTTTCCTCATTACCAGATATACTACATCCATAACTAGTGGTTTCCTCATTACCAGATATACTACATCCATAACTAGTGGTTTCCTCATTACCAGATATACTACATCCATAACTAGTGGTTTCCTCATTACCAGATATACTATATCCATAACTAGTGGTTTCCTCATTACCAGATATACTACATCCATAACTAGTGGTTTCCTCATTAGCAGATATACTACATCCATAACTAGTGGTTTCCTCATTACCAGATATACTACATCCATAACTAGTGGTTTCCTCATTACCAGATATACTACATCCATAACTAGTGGTTTCTTCATTACCAGAAATACTACATCCATAACTAGTGGTTTCCTCATTACCAGATATACTACATCCATAACTAGTGGTTTCCTCATTACCAGATATACTACATCCATAACTAGCGGTTTCCTCATTACCAGATATACTACATCCATAACTAGTGGTTTCCTCATTACCAGATATACTACATCCATAACTAGCGGTTTCCTCATTACCAGATATACTACATCCATAACTAGTGGTTTCCTCATTACCAGATATACTACATCCATAACTAGTGGTTTCCTCATTACCAGATATACTACATCTATAACTAGTGGTTTCCTCATTACCAGGTATACTACATCCATAACTATCGGTTTCCTCATTACCAGATATACTACATCCATAACTATCGGTTTCCTCATTACCAGATATACTACATCCATAACTAGTGGTTTCCTCATTACCAGATATACTACATCCATAACTAGTGGTTTCCTCATTACCAGATATACTACATCCATAACTAGTGGTTTCCTCATTCCCAGATATACTACATCCATAACTAGTGGTTTCCTCATTACCAGATATACTACATCCATAACTATCGGTTTCCTCATTACCAGATATACTACATCCATAACTAGTGGTTTCCTCATTACCAGATATACTACGTCCATAACTAGTGGTTTCCTCATTACCAGATATACTACATCCATAACTAGTGGTTTCCTCATTAGCAGATATACTACATCCATAACTAGTGGTTTCCTCATTACCAGATATACTACATCCATAACTAGTGGTTTCCTCATTACCAGATATACTACATCCATAACTAGTGGTTTCCTCATTAGCAGATATACTACATCCATAACTAGTGGTTTCCTCATTACCAGATATACTACATCCATAACTAGTGGTTTCCTCATTACCAGATTTACTACATCCATAACTAGTGGTTTCCTCATCACCAGATATACTACATCCATAACTAGTGGTTTCCTCATTACCAGATATACTACATCCATAACTAGTGGTTTCCTCATTACCAGATATACTACATCCATAACTAGTGGTTTCCTCATTACCAGATATACTACATCCATAACTAGTGGTTTCCTCATTACCAGATATACTACATCCATAACTAGTGGTTTCCTCATTACCAGATATACTACATCCATAACTAGCGGTTTCCTCATTAGCAGATATACTACATCCATAACTAGTGGTTTCCTCATTACCAGATATACTACATCCATAACTAGTGGTTTCCTCATTACCAGATATACTACATCCATAACTAGTGGTTTCCTCATTACCAGATATACTACATCCATAACTAGTGGTTTCATCATTACCAGATATACTACATCCATAACTATCGGTTTCCTCATTACCAGATATACTACATCCATAACTAGTGGTTTCCTCATTACCAGATATACTACATCCATAACTAGTGGTTTCCTCATTACCAGATATACTACATCCATAACTAGTGGTTTCCTCATTACCAGATATACTACATCCATAACTATCGGTTTCCTCATTAGCAGGGAGGAGTTTCTGCAACCAGATTGTGTGCGCTTTGCCCTCGTGCTGCAATTTTAGCAAACACAGAAAAAGGCCTTTATTGGAGACCAAAAGTCGTCTGGCACACTTTTTAGGATTTTAACAACTTGAATAACTTATTTCTAGCCTACATTCATTGATGTTACTTCTGTGAAAACAAGACTAAATCTGACTATTGTTGCTATCTTGACTGTCTTAATTTTCAAATTTAACAGACGTCAATTGTTGTACAGCTTCATGGGTACGCTCTGGGCATCACCCTTTACCTCAAATAAACAGTGGATTTCTGCTGTTGTGGGCCTTTAACCATCTGTCTGACTTTGTTGTTCACACAGGAGAGAGACGGGACTATCGTGGATCCTCTGGGGAGCCTCAACAACATCATGATGCTGAAGAGGCAGAGAAGAGTCTCTCCAGATCAGAACTACTCAAGAAACACCAGCAGAGACCCACAGGGAAGAAATCTCACTGCTGCTCTGACTGTGGGAAAAGATTCACCTCTTCAGTAAAACTTAAAATACATCAAAGAATTCATACAGGAGAGAAACCTTATAGCTGTGATCAATGTGGGAAGAGATTTATTCTGCTACAAACCCTGAAATCACACCAGAGAACACACACTGGAGAGAAACCTTATGGCTGTGATCAATGTGGGAAGAGTTTTACTCAGCTAAGCAACCTGATAGTACACCAGCGGGGACACACAGGAGAGAAACCTTATAGCTGTGATCAATGTGGGAAGAGTTTTACTTCATCTAGCTGTCTAACTATACACCAGAGAACACACACAGGAGAGAAACCTTATGGCTGTGATCAATGTGGGAAGAGTTTTATTGGCCTACAAACCCTGAAATCACACCAGAGAATACACACTGGAGAGAAACCTTTTAGCTGTGATCAATGTGGGAAGAGTTTTACTACATCTAGCTGTCTAACTAAACACCAGAGAACACACACTGGAGAGAAACCTTATAGCTGTGATCAATGTGGGAAGAGTTTATCTCACCCAAGCAGCCTGATAGTACACCAGCGGACACACACAAGAGAGAAATCTTATAGCTGTGATCAATGTGGGAAGAGTTTTTCTACATCTTGCTATCTATTCACCAGAGAACACACACAGGAGAGAAACCTCATGGCTGTGATCAATGTGGGAAGAGATACTCTGATAAAAGATCTCTGATTAAACATCAGAAAATACATGAAGGAGTTGTTTCATGATATCAATGAAATAATGTCACAATGTAGAATGTTTTAACATTGTAGTAGGAGTATTTTAATGATGTCACAATGTAGAAGCTAAACGTTTGTTCCCTGTTCTATTGATTTCAACATGATATGGATATTAGCCTCAGGGGGAAAATCCAGGCTCTGAAATGGAAGAGTTACTATTTATGAGATTTAATAAAAAGTGACAATTTTTTTAAAATAAAACTTGAATCAAAATGCAACACTTGAATGTTTAGGTTTTCAATATATCACCAACTGTTTCTGCTTATTGGTTATTGATTTGGACACGTTAAAACTGTGTTTTGACATTGCACTATTCTCATTTAGCAAAATGTAATTTAAAAGACGTCGAAAATAAGACTATGCCCGACTTCCAATATATGTTCGGTTGTTGTTGAAAGTGAAAGTTGAAAAGATGTCTTTTCTGGTCGTTTTTTCAATGACTTTAAAACAACTTCATTTCAACGTACTTGCAGCCTATACACATGGACACAGTATAATAAATTGGTCTATAATCAATTTTATTAACAATCCTACATCACTCCAGTATTTCTTTACAACATTAAAATGCTAATTGTCTTTATTCCACTACTGAAGAAGCATGACTCAAATCACCTCATATTTAAAAATAAGTAAAAAAAATTTTTTTAATGAAATGTATGTATTCACTACTGTAAGTCGCTCTGGATAAGAGCGTCTGCTAAATGACTAAAATGTAAAATGTAAAAAATTTCAAACATTCAGCCTGACAAAATCAGATTTTTTTTTATTATTTCATGCCTCACCATTAGGTTCATTATTGTCAATATGTATTAACAAAGGGGTGTACATTTGGTTTTGATATTTCATATTTACAATTCATGTAATACTTATTCATGCAACCAACTGACCATTTTTGGGTACAACTATATTGACATTGTTATCCTGCTTTTAGAATATCAGGGTTCATTCTCAGATGTGCCAACCCAAATGTACTAGAGCATGACATTGGGGACTGGGCCCCGATCCAACAACATACCTATCTAGTGAACCCTGAAAAGAGAGAGAAGCTCTGCAGTGAGGTGGAAAGTTACTACGGATATTGCAGGAGTTTCCTCTTGAAATCAGACATGTCCATGATAAGGACAACTTGGTTGCTGATTGTCTCAAGGGTGGGCAGTCAAAAAGACTTGTGTTGTGCATTTAACCAGTGCTTAAAGCATGGATCACAATTTATTTTGACTGCACTTTTTTCCGTATTGGAGATGTGGTTTGTTTGGGCTCGTTCCAAGGGGACGAGAGTTCAAGAAGCTTGTGAGTTTTAGGATTCTATAGAAAGAAGAAGGAGGGAAAAATAATATCATTGAATATTATTATTTAGAATTGCGCGTTTTTTTCTTGTTTTTAATTGTTGACAGCCAGTAGACACCATGTTTATATTGGTGAAGGTGAATCATTGTAGTTGATTATAATATGAAATGGAAGTTGTTTTCTGTTGTTGGTAAGCAAACTTGTCCATCAAAAATATAGGATATATTTGTTGTCTTAAGGGGGAAGGTGTTACAGGCTTTGGTTTTTCCATTTATGTTTTGAGGTTGGACTTTAGCACGTCTAGCTCGTTAGCACGTCTAGCTCGTTAGCCCGTCTAGCTCGTTAGCCCGTCTAGCTCGTTAGCACGTCTAGCTCGTTAGCCCGTCTAGCTCGTTAGCCCGTCTAGCTCGTTAGCACGTCTAGCTCGTTAGCCCGTCTAGCTCGTTAGCCCGTCTAGCTCGTTAGCACGTCTAGCTCGTTAGCACGTCTAGCTCGTTAGCCCGTAGGACGCACTGATTGGTGTCACCTCGTTAGTCAGTATGTGTTACACCTGTGCTGGCTTGTCCATCTCGTTAGTGGGAAGGTGTTTCACCTGAGCTGGTCCAGGTTCTATTTAAGAGTGTCTGGCCCAGTGCTCCAGTTGTCTTGATACATGTGGAGAGTCAACACCTTTAGTTGCTCCACCTTTTTGGTTTGCTTCCTGTCTTTAAGTTTGGTGTGGGTTTTTCTTTTGTTTGCCTCTTCTTGGGCAGATTTAGTGGGTCTCACGGTGGGTGTCTTTTAGGTCCCAGTTGTTGTTACTAGTCAACTTTCAGTGGACACCCCCATAGTGTCTTTCAGAGCCCCTCCTAAAAAACAAGCTTATATTTTGGGTTGGATTCTGCATCCAATTAACATTTATATCAATGGCATTTCCTTAGAATGTTCATTAGTATTTCAGTTGTTAGTCTTCTGTTTTTTTTTATCCTCTTATGTTTGTTGTGTACTTATTGTTTTTTCCTGTGAAGCCATTGTGTTGCATCCATGTCTGAAATGTGCTGTATAAATGAAGCTTGAATTCATTTGAGCATAAAACAAATTAACCCAATGACTGACCAATCAACAGACTCTTGGTCCCTCTTAGTATGAAAAACAGTATCAATCCCACTTTTCCAGCCTGCTGAAGGCGTGGTGGAGTGGTAAACACCACCCCCGGCTCTACCAGGGGCTTGAGGTGGTCTCCCACAGCTCTGCTTATGTCATGTTCTGTGGCCTTGCTGTTCCATTTCTTGACTGCCACTGCAATAAATAAATAAATCACTCCAAACTGCATTAGGTTCAGATCTTCCAGGATGGGACTTTGACATTGTCTGGATGCAGTCAGGCCACCGAATATGCATAAGCAATGTAAAGAGATCAGGTGAATGAGTGGGGAAAAGTACATTTTACACAAATGACCTTCATAATATCAAAGAACAAATGTGTGTGCCTGAGAGGAAATTAACTTTCATACAGCCCAAAGGGATGAGAAATTACACCAATATCAGTGGACAATTTGCAATTTGCACTAATGTAAATAAACATAGATGATGGAACATATTCCCTTTTGCTGACGTGATGAACCGCTAAAGGGACATAAATATTTACCATCTAAACCATGCGTGACCTCTCTGGCTGTATAGGTGTTCTTCCTAACCAGTCCCTCAACAGCTCTCTGACTGAGCTCCACCCTCACTGGGTCTTCAGAGGAGAGGAAGGCTGAGGAGCAGTGGCGATTTTAACATGTAAATCTTGGTGGGCAAACACAGCACTAAACAATACATTAATTGCACTATAACGGTGACAAACGGTGCCCACAGACTGTTAAGGCATACATAAAGCTGTCCCAACATCTTACCACTGCAACACCTGTCTATCAGTGGATCCTTGTCTGGCAGTTCATTCAGCTTCATTTACTGACTTTAAAAAAAACATAGCTAATATGGCTGACTTGCTTAAACAAATGTGGTTTCTACTGACAATTGAGATGTACAAACTATGGCATAAGGGGACGACAAGCGGATAAGAGGCAATCCGTAATTTTGATTAAGGCATTAATGAGCGAGCTAGGACCGACGTAGTCAATATAACTATTTGTTTAGCACTTTTGAAATGTACAGTGACAGAATTCAGAACATGGGCCGTTCTTACAATGTCCTCCCTGTACACCAAGTCATAACCGTAGGATAAATAAAGGGGGCAAATAAGCAGACAATTAAAGTTTTTACAATATTCAACGATTACATTTCTCTAAAACAGGTTATATTGCACCACCAAGTCAGAACAGTAGGAGAAATTAAGAGGGGAAAATAAACAAATTATTAGGGTGAGGCACATGGGCTACTAACATCTTACTACACAACATACACTTATTATTACTTTCTTAGCTACAGTATACATATCTCTGGCATATAACATAATTTATGCAGCAGCATAGAATATATTATATGCAAGATATTTTTGGACTCACTGAGTTGTTCTGTGCTCACTTGAACAGGAAGGTGTCCTTCGTGGGCAAATTTTGTCATCAAAGTCTGTCATTCTCTGGATTTATGGTGATTTCAAGACAACTGGGAACTCGGGGGGAAAAAACAAGGTTGAATCCTGATGATGTCAGTGATCTTCAGGTCGTAGCTCGAGAAAGAGTCCCGAGTTCCGGATTTACAATTCCCAGTTGGATGACCGATCAAAACGTATTTTCCCAGTCAGAGCTTGGTTTTTCCTGAGTTCCCAGTTGGATGACCGATCAAAACGTATTTTCCCAGTCAGAGCTTGGTTTTTCCTGAGTTCCCAGTTGGATGACCGATCAAAACGTATTTTCCCAGTCAGAGCTTGGTTTTTCCTGAGTTCCCAGTTGGATGACCGATCAAAACGTATTTTCCCAGTCAGAGCTTGGTTTTTCCTGAGTTCCCAGTTGGATGACCGATCAAAACGTATTTTCCCAGTCAGAGCTTGGTTTTTCCTGAGTTCCCAGTTGGATGACCGATCAAAACGTATTTTCCCAGTCAGAGCTTGGTTTTTCCTGAGTTCCCAGTTGGATGACCGATCAAAACGTATTTTCCCAGTCAGAGCTTGGTTTTTCCTGAGTTCCCAGTTGGATGACCGATCAAAACGTATTTTCCCAGTCAGAGCTTGGTTTTTCCTGAGTTCCCAGTTGGATGACCGATCAAAACGTATTTTCCCAGTCAGAGCTTGGTTTTTCCTGAGTTCCCAGTTGGATGACCGATCAAAACGTATTTTCCCAGTCAGAGCTTGGTTTTTTCCTGAGTTCCCAGTTGGATGACCGATCAAAACGTATTTTCCCAGTCAGAGCTTGGTTTTTCCTGAGTTCCCAGTTGGATGACCGATCAAAACGTATTTTCCCAGTCAGAGCTTGGTTTTTCCTGAGTTCCCAGTTGGATGACCGATCAAAACGTATTTTCCCAGTCAGAGCTTGGTTTTTCCTGAGTTCCCAGTTGGATGACCGATCAAAACGTATTTTCCCAGTCAGAGCTTGGTTTTTCCTGTTCCCAGTTGGATGACCGATCAAAACGTATTTTCCCAGTCAGAGCTTGGTTTTTCCTGAGTTCCCAGTTGGATGACCGATCAAAACGTATTTTCCCAGTCAGAGCTTGTTTTTTCCTGAGTTCCCAGTTGGATGACCGATCAAAACGTATTTTCCCAGTCAGAGCTTGGTTTTTCCTGAGTTCCCAGGTGGATGACCGATCAAAACGTATTTTCCCAGTCAGAGCTTGGTTTTTCCTGAGTTCCCAGTTGGATGACCGATCAAAACGTATTTTCCCAGTCAGAGCTTGGTTTTTCCTGAGTTCCCAGTTGGATGACCGATCAAAACGTATTTTCCCAGTCAGAGCTTGGTTTTTCCTGAGTTCCCAGTTGGATGACCGATCAAAACGTATTTTCCCAGTCAGTGCTTGGTATTTCCTGAGTTCCCAGTTGGATGACAGATCAAAACGTATTTTCCCAGTCAGAGCTTGGTTTTTCCTGAGTTCCCAGTTGGATGACCGATCAAAACGTATTTTCCCAGTCAGAGCTTGGTTTTTCCTGAGTTCCCAGGTGGATGACCGATCAAAACGTATTTTCCCAGTCAGAGCTTGGTTTTTCCTGAGTTCCCAGTTGGATGACCGATCAAAACGTATTTTCCCAGTCAGAGCTTGGTTTTTCCTGAGTTCCCAGTTGGATGACCGATCAAAACGTATTTTCCCAGTCAGAGTTTGGTTTTTCCTGAGTTCCCAGTTGGATGACCGATCAAAACGTATTTTCCCAGTCAGAGCTTGGTTTTTCCTGAGTTCCCAGTTGGATGACCGATCAAAACGTATTTTCCCAGTCAGAGCTTGGTTTTTCCTGAGTTCCCAGTTGGATGACCGATCAAAACGTATTTTCCCAGTCAGAGCTTGGTTTTTCCTGAGTTCCCAGTTGGATGACCGATCAAAACGTATTTTCCCAGTCAGAGCTTGGTTTTTCCTGAGTTCCCAGTTGGATGACCGATCAAAACGTATTTTCCCAGTCAGAGCTTGGTTTTTCCTGAGTTCCCAGTTGGATGACCGATCAAAACGTATTTTCCCAGTCAGAGCTTGGTTTTTCCTGAGTTCCCAGTTGGATGACCGATCAAAACGTATTTTCCCAGTCAGAGCTTGGTTTTTCCTGAGTTCCCAGTTGGATGACCGATCAAAACGTATTTTCCCAGTCAGAGCTTGGTTTTTCCTGAGTTCCCAGTTGGATGACCGATCAAAACGTATTTTCCCAGTCAGAGCTTGGTTTTTCCTGAGTTCCCAGTTGGATGACCGATCAAAACGTATTTTCCCAGTCAGAGCTTGGTTTTTCCTGAGTTCCCAGTTGGATGACCGATCAAAACGTATTTTCCCAGTCAGAGCTTGGTTTTTCCTGAGTTCCCAGTTGGATGACCGATCAAAACGTATTTTCCCAGTCAGAGCTTGGTTTTTCCTGAGTTCCCAGTTGTGGCCTCAACATGGTTAAAATCGTCAAGAAGTTCAGACATCTTGGTGTAACAGTTATAATGTGTTGGCTTGACAGTCATGGAAAAGTGGGATTGATACTGTTTTTCATACTAAGAGGGACCAAGAGTCTGTTGATTGGTCAGTCATTGGGTTAATTTGTTTTATGCTCAAATTAATTCAAGCTTCATTTATACAGCACATTTCAGACATGGAAGCAACACAATGGCTTCACAGGAAAAAACAATAAGTACACAACAAACATAAGAGGATAAAAAAACAAAAAAGACTAACAACTGAAAGACTAATGAGCACCCTAAGGAAATGTCATTGATTAAAATATTCAACATAAAATCTTGTTTTTTAGGAGGGTCTCTGAAAGACACTATGGGGGTGTCCACTGAAAGTTGACTAGTAACAACAACTGGGACATAAAAGACACCCACCATGAGACCCACTAAATCTGCCCAAGAAGAGGAAAACAAAAGAAAAACCCACACCAAACTTAAAGACAGGAAGCAAACCAAAAAGGTGGAGCAACTAAAGGTGTTGACTCTCCACATGTATCAAGACAAATGGAGCACTGGGCCAGACACTCTTAAATAGAACCTGGACCAGCTCAGGTGAAACACCTTCCCACTAACGAGATGGACAAGCCAGCACAGGTGTAACACATACTGACTAACGAGGTGACACCAATCAGTGTGTCCTACGTGCTAACGAGCTAGACGTGCTAACGAGCTAGACGTGCTAACGAGCTAGACGTGCTAACGAGCTAGACGGGCTAACGAGCTAGACGGGCTAACGAGCTAGACGTGCTAACGAGCTAGACGTGCTAACGAGCTAGACGTGCTAACGAGCTAAAGTCCAACCTCAAAACATAAATGTAAAAACCAAAGCCTGTAACACCTTAAGACAACAAATATATCATATATTATTGTTGGAAAAGTTTGCTCACCACCAACAGAAAACAACTTCCATTTCACATTATAATCAACTACAATGATTCACCTTCACCAATATAAACTTGGTGTCTACTGGCTGTAAACAATTAAAAACAAGAAAAAACACGTATATCTAAATAATAATATACAATAGGATTATTTGTTTCTCCTTTTTCTTTCTATAGAATCCTAAATCCCACTAGCTTCTAGAACTCTTGTCTTCCTAAAACTCACTAGCTTCTAGAACTCTCGTCTTCCTAAATCCCACTAGCTTCTAGAACACTCATCATCCTAAAACTCACTAGATTCTAGAACTCTCCTCTTTCTAAATCCCACTAGCTTCTAGAACTCTCCTCTTCCTAAATCCCACTAGATTCTAGAACTCTCCTCTTTCTAAATCCCACTAGCTTCTAGAACTCTCGTCTACTTGGAACGAGCCCAAACAAAACTCATCTCCAATACGGAAAAACGTGCAGTCAAAATAAATAAAGATCCATAGCAACGCACTAGCTAAACGCAAAACACAAATCTTATATCCATTTGGGGGAACATCAGGTTGAACCTGCTCTTGAAACTAACACAACAAAACAAAAAACACATGGAAATGGAGATATCTTTTACCTCACTGGTTAGAGGACAACCTGCAGAAGACAGTCAGCTACATTTTGGAGTGATGCAGTTAAATGTAGGGGTCCCTAAACAAAGGAACACAACACTTATTTGTCATAACTCATCGATATCATGTTGAAATCAATTGTGCCGAGAGGAGGGAGATGAGGTTGCACGTCCTGTTAAAACTAACAGCTCAAAAACCACACGGAATCTGGGAATAATGTGTACATCACTGGTTAGAGGACAATTTGTAGAAAACAGCCAGATACATTTTGATTCAAGTGCGTAACCAACATGGTAAGTGTAACACAACTCTTTTTTTGTTAGTCACTTTTTATTAAATCTCATAAATAGTAACTCTTCCATTTCAGAGCCTGGATTTTCCCCCTGAGGCTAATATCCATATCATGTTGAAATCAATAGAACAGGGGACAAACGTTTAGGGTTCTACATTGTGACATCATTAAAATACTCCTTCTACAATGTTAAAACATTCTACATTGTGACATTATTTCATTGATATCATGAAACAACTCATTCATGTATTTTCTGATGTTTGATCAGATGTCTTTTACCGGAGAATCTCGTCACACTGATCACAGCTATAAGGTTTCTCTCCTGTGTGTGTTCTCTGGTGTCGAGTCAGACAGCCAGATGTAGTAAAACTCTTCCCACATTGACCACAGCTATAAGGTTTCTCTCCTGTGTGTATTCTCTGGTGTAGAGTCAGATGGCTAGATGAAGTAAAACTCTTCCCACATTGAGTACAGCTAAAAGGTTTCTCTCCTGTGTGGATTCTCTGGTGTGATATGAGGCTGGTTGACCTAGTAAAACTCTTCCCACATTGACCACAGCTAAAAGATTTCTCTCCTGTGTGGATTCTCTGGTGTACAGTCAGGTACCTAGATGAAATAAAACTTTTCATACATTGATTACAACTAAAATATTTCTCTCCTGTGTGTATCCTCTGGTGTGATAACAGGTTGCTTGACTGAGTAAAACTCTTCCCACATTGAGTACAGCTGTACGGTTTCTCTACTGTGTGTGTTCTCTGGTGTAGAGTCAGAGAGAAATATGTAGTAAAACTCCTCCCACATTGATCACAGCTATAAGGTTTCTCTCCAGTGTGAATTCTCAGGTGTACTTTTAGTGATTTTAATCTTAAGTAACTCTTCCTACAATCAAAACAGTGGTGAGATTTCTCTCCTGTGTGTACTCGCTGGTGTATTTTAAGTTCTGATGAAGATTTGCAATGTTTTCCACAGTCAGAGCAGCAGAGCAGCATATATTTCTTCCCTGTGGGTCTCTGCTGGTGTTTCTTGAGGTGATAGAATCTGGACAAACTCGTCTCTGCCTCGTTAGCATCATGATGTTGAGGCTCCCCAGAGGATCCATGATAGTCACGTCTCTCTCCTGTGTGAACAAGTCAGACAGATAGTTAAAGGCTCACAACAGCAGAAAACCACTGAAAAGGGTGATGCAAACAGCGTAGCCATGATACTGTACAACAATTGACGTCTGTAATGAATGTTAAAATGACTTGACAATTGTCTTAAGACAGTCAAGTGAGCAACAATAGTCATATTTAGTCTTGTTTTCACATTAGTAGTAACTAGAAATAAGTAAAAGGTGTTGAACTCCTAAGCAGTGTGCTAGGCGACTTTTGTTCTCAAATATAGGCACCTTTCTGTGTTTGCTAAAATTGCGACAAGGGCGATGCACACACAATTTGACTGCAGAAACACCTCCCTGCTAATGCAGAAACCGCTAGTTATGGATGTAGTATATCTGCCTGGAGCAAAAATGGTGAGCAAGTGGCCTAAGCTGTGCCATTAGAGATTCTGGGTTCGAGTCCAAGCTCTGTTGCAGCCGGCCTTGACCGGGAGGCCCATGGGGCGACGCACAATTGGCCCACCGTCGTCCGGGTTAGGGGAGGGTTTGGCAGGCAGGGATATCCTTGTCTCATCGCGCACTAGCGACTCATGTGGCGGGCCGGGCGCAGTGCACACTGACCAAGTCGCCAGGTGTACGGTGTTTCCTCCGACACATTGGTGCTGCTGGCTTCCGGGTTGGATGGGCATTGTGTCAAGAAGCAGCGCGGCTAGGTTGGGTTGTGTTTCGGAGGTCGCATGGCTCTCGACCTTCGCCTTTCCAGAGTCCGTATGGGAGTTGCAGCGATGAGACAAGACTAAGTACCAATTGGGGAGAAAAAAGGGGTGAAAAAAAAATATATATATTTAAAAAATGGTGAGCAAAGATTAGTTTTCAATGTATTCTGAATATTACAGCACTAGATCAGGAGTGCTACTCAAGGAAACTCACATTAAGCTCTGTGTCTATTCACTAATTCACCACCGTGGGGAAAACTCAGGGGAGTTCTCATAGGCTGACAGCAAATATAGCCTCCATTTCCAGGTTGATTATTATTATCTATTGACACTACTTTGGATTATAATTGTAAGGCTCGTTTGAATGTCCTGATTTAATATAATGTTTGTGTTATTGTCGAAAATGTACTACTTTATATTTAAAAACGACTTCAACCAGTAAAATGATCATTGGCTAGTTTTCCATCAGCCTGACAATGAGATTTTGTCCACTAAGTGTATGTGGTCTATAATCTCACCTAACAATAACATAGACCTACTGTAGGACCCATAACTTCACCTAACAACAACATAGACCTACTGTAGGACCCATAACTTCACCTAACAACAACATAGACCTACTGTAGGACCCATAACTTCACCTAACAACAACATAGACCTACTGTAGGACCCATAACTTCACCTAACAACAACATAGACCTACTGTAGGACCCATAACTTCACCTAACAACAACATAGACCTAGGACTATAAATCATTTAATATTTTAGGTGAAACAAGGAGACTAAAATGTCTTTGTCATGACAATTCATAGCCTGATCACCAGATAATTTTGTGAATAATCCCACTAGGCTACTCTGTAATGTGTTGTCATTCTAAATGTCCTGAATAAAGGAAAATAGCTCTGTGTGTTGTACAATAGCCTATCCACCAAGGAACAGTTCTCTACACATTATGAACTAAGTATCTCCGTTTCCAAACGGACTAACGAGACCCTACTGTAAATCAAGTAGACAATAACACATTATAAACATCAATTTGTTAGGGATGTTGGATCCAACGTGGAGCACAGCATAACTGTCTTTACCAGAGTAATGAATGAAGAAGCACTTTGGTTGTTGTTGCATGTCGTGATGTTTGTCATGTGACTGTCATTCAGAAAATGATTTCCTGGATCAGCTGATGATAGTTGAACATGTGACTGTAACTAAACAGCTACAGTATTAAGAATTATGTGTAATTATTGAAGAACTGTGTTAATGACAGTATCCATTTGGGTGTCAATAAAGTTAAGGTGACACTCGGTTAGAACCATTGGATTTAGCAAACTCTGAAATGATTTAGGATTTCTGTGCCCATGAAAACTATTTTCCCAGCGTAACATAAGGAGACACTAAATGTTACGTAGGTAGAGAGCATTTCAGAGATCTGAATACAAAAAACTGTCCTAACAGGACAATAACCTAAACCACAAGGCCAAATCTACACTGGAGGAGCTTACCAAGATGACATTGAATGTTCCTGAGTGGCCTAGTTACAGTTTGGACTTAAATCATCTTGAAAGTCTATGGCAAGACTTGAAAATGGTTTGTGTCCCTGTTTTATAAGATAGTACTCACTGTATTTACTGGTGTTAACCAGATCAATGTCCCTGTTTTATAAGATAGTACTCACTGTATTTACTGGTGTTAATCAGATCAATGTCCCTGTTTTATTAGATAGTTCTCACTGTATTTACTGGTGTTAACCAGATCAATGTCCCTGTTTTATAAGATAGTACTCACTGTATTTACTGGTGTTAATCAGATCAATGTCCCTGTTTTATTAGATAGTACTCACTGTATTTACTGGTGTTAATCAGATCAATGTCCCTGTTTTATAAGATAGTATTCACTGTATTTACTGGTGTTAATCAGATCAATGTCCCTGTTTTATTAGATAGTACTCACTGTATTTACTGGTGTTAATCAGATCAATGTCCCTATTTTATAACATAGTACTCACTGTATTTACTGGTGTTAATCAGATCAATGTTCCTGTTTTATAAGATAGTACTCACTGTATTTACTGGTGTTAATCAGATCAATGTTCCTGTTTTATAAGATAGTACTCACTGTATTTACTGGTGTTAATCAGATCAATGTCCCTGTTTTATTAGATAGTACTCACTGTATTTACTGGTGTTAATCAGATCAATGCCCCTGTTTTATAAGATAGTACTCACTGCATTTACTGGTGTTAACCAGTTCTCCAGTCTTCTCTTCTTCGTCCTCCTCTAATGTGACAGTAATCTCCCCCTCTTCATCCTTCGTTCCAAAAACGTCTTCATCTTCTTTCACTTCATCCTCCACTCCAAAAACTGCATCTTCCTCCTCTTCTTTCACTGTAACATCCTCCTCCTCTTTCACTCTGAACGCGTCTTCCTCTTCTTTCTCTGTAACGTCTTTATCTTCTTTCACTGTAACAGCCTCACCCTCTACTTCTTGTTTTACTGTGACAGCCTCCTCTTCCATCTCCTCTTTCACGACAACGTTCAGCCACACTCCCTCTTTCTCCGTCCAGCAGACCTCTTCTTTAGCAGGAGGAGAGTAGTTTAGTGAACTCATGGTCGGGGATAATAGCTAGTTAGCATTAGCGACTAGACTAGTGCTAACTTAACCAGCCAGCTAGTTGACTTACAACGTAAATATTACATTTAATGGGGTAGCTAGTTGTTTCCACATAACTACGTTTAAAGTATAGTGGCAAATACAACACGAATTTGTCCAAAGAACTTGAATGTTCAGACTTTGTCAGCTAGCGAGCTACCGAGGTGGCTGCAGTTATTGAAGAAGTGTTCCGTCCACTAGATTATACGTCACACTAGAAACATCGCCTGAAAGACACATATCGCCATCTGCTGTCTGGAGCGAGGAAACGCAGTTGAGGAGGGAAAACTATTTTTCTTCTTCATTGAATTATAATATTATAAAGCAGTTTAGGGAAACGTTTTTTCCTCTCCATTAAATATTAATATTATATCAACACGTACAAAGAGCAACAAGTATTGTTTGATTAGTTCAGATTTTTTTATGAGAATTTAAAACAAACTCTACATCTACTCCACATCTGTATTTCTGATTCAGTCAAATAACTAGATATCAAAATAAGCACCTAGTTATTGATACCCTTGATAAAGATGAGCTAGCTATGCTAATAACTTAACCAGCACGCTAGCTGAATAATAACAACAACACCGTAAATATGAAATTAAATCTGATAACTAACTAGACGACAAAAGTGGGTTAAAAACACAGTGGCTAATATACACTAAAGCGTCTAAAGAGCTTTATTGGTTCGGCTATTTTGTCTAGCAAGCTACCGAGGAGGCTGAATAACTGTTGCTGCTGTTGAAAGAAGAGTTCCGTCCACTAGATTATACGTCACACCAACAGCATTACATTAAAGCCCCACATTATGTATTGTTACACCATGTAGGAGCAGTATAGACCTAGTCTGTTCATTATATACATCTACATGATGTATTGTTACACCATGTAGGAGCAGTATAGACCTAGTCTGTTCATTATATACATCTACATGATGTATTGTTACACCATGTAGGAGCAGTATAGACCTAGTCTGTTCATTATATACATCTACATGATGTATTGTTACACCATGTAGGAGCAGTATAGACCTAGTCTGTTCATTATATACATCTACATGATGTATTGTTACACCATGTAGGAGCAGTATAGACCTAGTCTGTTCATTATATACATCTACATGATGTATTGTTACACCATGTAGGAGCAGTATAGACCTACAGTAGCTGGCTACTTATTTATATGTTGTTTGACTGAATGAAACTGCCTTAATTGTGCTGTAGTAAACATTTTTTTATTCGCACTAATCAACCAACACATTCCTGTCTTTGTATGTCTCAAAATAATAGTATTATTTAATTAAATCCATGTAAAATAATCTTTGTCTGAAAATAAAATCTGATCCTCAACTGCGTTTCCCTCCAGTCAGCAGACGGCGATGTGCGTCTTTCAGGCGATGCTGCAGCGTGACGTATAATCTAGTGGACGGTTCTTCATAAACAGCTCGTCAACCACCTCGGTAGCTTGCTAGCCAACATAGCCGAAAGATTCAACCTATTTATACGCTTTCGGTCTATATTAGCTACTGTGTTTTAGACACACTTCTGTCGTATCTACTTGTTAACCTATTTAATTTAATATTACGTTATTTTTTATTAGTCAGCTATAGTAGCTGGCTGGTTAAGTTAGCATTAGCCTAGTCGCTAATGATAGCTAGCTAGCTAACATCCCCGAACATGAGCTCCCTAAACTACTCCCCTCCTGTTAAAGAAGAGGAGGTCTGCTGGACGGAGAAAGAAGCTCTGGGGCTGAACATTGTCGTGAAAGAGGAGAAGGAAGAGGAGGATGTTACAGTAAAACAAGAAGTAGAGGGTGAGGCTGTTACAGTGAAAGATGAAGAGAAAGACGTTTCAGTTAAACAAGAGGAAGAAGAGGAGGATGCTGTTTTTGGAGTGAAGAAGGAAGGAGAGATTACTGTCACATTGAAAGATGAAGAGGAGGAGACAGGAGATCTGAGTAACACCAGTAAGTACCACCTTCAATTAGTTTTTAACTTTGGATATTCGGAGTTGGCTCGTCAATACCTCTTCAACGGAGGGCCCTGGGATGATGACTGATATGTCTAGAATCAGACGACGTAGAGAACAAGCTACCCCTTGTTTTCTCCGTTCCGTTTCCAAAAAGTGACTTAACATATATATTTGAGAAGGGTCTATCTGCTGACCGCAGACTGGGGGGCCACGGCATGTAGTGATTTTAATGTAGTGATGTTTTACTACACACCGTGACCCCCAATAGAGCCATGTGAGAGTTGGGTTGGCTACACCAAAGATTATGGATATACTGACAAGATGTCTCTCCGCCCTAACAAGGGGAGTCGTTGTCCACAAAGCTGCACTGTGGGTTGTCTATCTCCCACCTATCCTGTCTTTGGATTGGTGAATACATCTTATTATTGTAATCTATTGTTTATATTCTATGAGGGTTGTTGTCGTCAACCGCCTGTATTCAATGGAGAGAGATGCTAAGCTACTAGCATGAATATGCATAGCGATCTGGAGACAACTCCTATAGTGTTTTATCAAAGTTGTCGGTATGTCACGTGTCCACGTAACAACTTAATCATTACGAAACTTCTGTTTTATCAAGTAAACCTCACGTAGCAAATAAGCCATTCATTTTGTTGTTGACCAAATTCAACACTTTCCACATTGGGTTGATAATTGTTTCCACTTGGATACAGCCTACTGTAACCTACTGGCATGACCTAGAGAGTTACAACCTACTCTAACCTACTGGCATGACCTAGAGAGATACATCCTACTGTAGTCTACTGGCATGACCTAGAGAGTTACAACCTACTGTAGTCTACTGGCATGACCTAGAGAGATACAACCTACTGTAACCTACTGGCATGACCTAGAGAGATACAACCTACTGTAGCCTACTGGCATGACCTAGAGAGTTACAACCTACTGGCATAACCTAGAGAGATACAACCTACTGTAGCCTACTGGCATGACCTAGAGAGTTACAACCTACTGTAACCTACTGGCATGACCTAGAGAGATACAACCTACTGTAGCCTACTGGCATGACCTAGAGAGTTACAACCTACTGTAACCTACTGGCATGACCTAGAGAGTTACAACCTACTGTAACCTACTGGCATGACCTAGAGAGACAACCTACTGTAGCCTACTGGCATGACCTAGAGAGTTACAACCTACTGTAACCTACTGGCATGACCTAGAGAGATACAACCTACTGTAGCCTACTGGCATGACCAAGAGAGATACAACCTACTATAGCCTACTGGCATGACCTAGAGAGTTACAACCTACTGTAACCTACTGGCATGACCTAGAGAGATACAACCTACTGTAGCCTACTGGCATGACCTAGAGAGTTACAACCTACTGTAACCTACTGGCATGACCTAGAGAGTTACAACCTACTGTAACCTACTGGCATGACCTAGAGAGATACAACCTACTGTAACCTACTGGCATGACCTAGAGAGTTACAACCTACTGTAACCTACTGGCATGACCTAGAGAGTTACAACCTACTGTAACCTACTGGCATGACCTAGAGAGATACAACCTACTGTAGCCTACTGGCATGACCTAGAGAGTTACAACCTACTGTAACCTACTGGCATGACCTAGAGAGTTACAACCTACTGTAACCTACTGGCATGACCTAGAGAGATACAACCTACTGTAGCCTACTGGCATGACCTAGAGAGTTACAACCTACTGTAGCCTACTGGCATGACCTAGAGAGTTACAACCTACTGTAGCCTACTGGCATGACCTAGAGAGTTACAACCTACTGTAGCCTACTGGCATGACCTAGAGAGTTACAACCTACTGTAGCCTACTGGCATGACCTAGAGAGTTACAACCTACTGTAGCCTACTGGCATGACCTAGAGAGTTACAACCTACTGTAGCCTACTGGCATGACCTAGAGAGTTACAACCTACTGTAGTCTACTGGCATGACCTAGAGAGTTACAATCTACTGTAGCTTACTGGCATGACCTAGAGAGATAAAACCACTTTGATACAACCTACTGTAGTCTACTGGCATGACCTAGAGAGAAACAACCTACTGTAACCTACTGGCATGACCTAGAGAAATACAACCTACTGTAACCTACTGGCATGACCTAGAGAGTTACAACCTACTGTAGCCTACTGGTATGACCTAGAGAGATACAACCTACTGTAGCTTACTGGCATGACCTAGAGAGTTATGACCTAGAGAGATACAACCTACTGTAACCTACTGGCATGACCTAGAGAGATACAACCTACTGTAGTCTACTGGCATGACCTAGAGAGATACAATCTACTGTAGCGTACTAGCATGTTCTACAGAAATAAAACCACTGGTATGCAAGCATTTCTAAACTTTCTTCTGAATTTTATGGGGTATTGTGATGTCATTTTGAGGTGTTGTCTGAAGATTGATCATTTAAAAAAAGTAATCCATTTCAGAATAAGGCTGTAACGTAACAAAATGTGTAAAAAGGGAAGCGGTCTGAATGCACTATGTTCTGGGGCTGTCCCAAATAAAAATAAAAAATAGTATTTTATTTCTACCAATTGATTGGTTGAAATGTTATGACGTGTATTTGTTAATATAGACACACCCCGTGTGTTTAATAAAATCAACTGTATGTGCAGAACTTGAACTGAACTGATGCTTCAAGCGTTTGATTAAATAATTAACACACACAAATGACTTGAGGAAGCCAGAGGTCAATATAACCAGAAGAAAATAACCAATTCCCCACCTGCTGCTGGCCTTCGTTAATTCTGACGTTATGCTGCTGAAGTTTCCGGTAAAATAGGCAAACTTTTTTCATTTCCATTTGAAGTGCCAGTTTATCTTACAATTTCTGCTGATCTGCGTGCCAGTTATGAACGAGTTACAACACCTGTTTGGCCCCGCCACTTCCTGGGTCGGTGAAGTGAGATATTACATTTAAGGAATATATCCGAGTCTCACGCTCATCACCTGTGGAAGGCGGGGCTTCCAGCGAGGTGTGGATTTAATAGTATGTTGTACCTAGTTTCCCTCCTTCAGGGAACAGTTGTTGTAGTCACAACGTGTGGATTTAATAGTATGTTGTACCTAGTTTCCCTCCTTCAGGGAACAGTAGTTATAGTCATAATGTTACCCTTGTCATATGCTGTTTTTTTGTATTCTGAAATGCTCTCTAACTATGTAACATTTTTTGTCTCCTTATGTTACACTGGGAAAACAGTTTTATGGGCACAGAAATCCTAAGTCATTTCAGAGTTTGCTAAATCCAATGGTTTTAACCTTAACTTTACCTTAACTTTATTGACTTTATTGACGACTTTATTGACGACACCCAAATGGATACTGTCATTAACGCGGGTCTTAAATAATTACACATAATACTTAATACTGTAGCTGTTTAGTTAGCTGATCCAGGAAATCATTTTCTGAATGACAGTCACATGACAAACATCACGACATTTGTTGTTAGGTGAAGTTATGGGTCCTACAGTAGGTCTATGTTATTCTTAGGTGAAGTTATGGGCCAATTTGCCAAACACTTAGTTTACAAACCCTCATTGTCAGGCTGATGGAAAAGCTAAAGAGCATTTTACTGGTTGAAGTGTTTTTTTTAAGTACAAAGCGGTTGATTTGCAATGACGACACAAACATTATATTAAACAGAACATTCAAACGAGCCTTACAATTTTAATCCAAAGTAGTGTGAAATGTACTCATAAGCAACCTGTAAATGGAGGTTACTCCCCTGAGTTTTCCCCCATTCACATTCAGAATACATTGTGAAAAACTAAAATCTTTGTTCACCATTTTGGCTCCAGGCAGATACAGTACATCCATAACTATCGGTTTCCTCATTAGCAGGGAGGAGTTTCTACAACTAAATTGCATGTGCATCCCCCTCGTGCCGCAATTTTAGCAAGCACAGAAAGGGGCCTATATTGGAGACCAAAAGTTGTCTGGCACACTGCTTAGAGTTTCAACAACATGAATAACTTATTTTTAGCCTACAATCATCGATGTTACTACTAATGTGAAAACAAGACAATATATGACAATTTTTGCTCATTTTAAGACAATTGTCAAATAATTTTTACATTCATTACAGATGTCATTTCTTGTACAACATCATGGCTACGCCATTGGCATCATCTTTTACAGTGGATTTCTGCTGTTGTGGGCCTTTAACCATCTGTCTGACTTTGTTGTTCACACAGGAGAGAGACGGGACTACCGTGGGTCCTCTGGGGAGCCTCAACAACCTCGTGATGATGACAGGGCAGAGAGGAGTCTCTCCAGATCAGAACACCTCAAGAAACACCTACAGAGATCCACAGGGAAGAGAACTCACTGCTGCTCTGACTGTGGGAAGAGATTCACCTCCTCAGCAGGCATTAAAATTCATCAGAGAATCCACACAGGAGAGAAACCTTTTACCTGTACTCAATGTGGGAAGAGTTTTACTACATCTGGCCATCTGACTCTACACCAGAGAACACACACAGGAGAGAAACCTTATATCTGTGGTAAATGTGGGAAGAGTTTTACTGAGTCTAGCAGTCTGACTCAACACCAGAGAATCCACACAGGAGAGAAACCTTATAGCTGTGCTCAATGTGGGAAGAGTTTTGGTCAATCTGGAGATCTGACAGTGCATCAGAGAATACATACAGGACAGAAACCCTATAGCTGTGATCAATGTGGCAAGAGTTTTGTTGGATCTGGTCTGCTGACATTACACCAGAGAATCCACACAGGAGAGAAACCTCATAGCTGTGATCAATGTGGTACTAGTTTTACTACATCTAGCCATCTTATTGTACACCAGAGAACACACACAGGAGAGAAACCTTATAGCTGTGATCAATGTGGGAACAGTTTTACTCAGCTAAGCAACCTGATATCACACCAGAGAACACACACTGGAGATAAACCTTATAGCTGTGATCAATGTGGGAAGAGTTTTACTCAGCCAAGCAACCTGACACGACACCAGAGAACACACACAGGAGAGAAACCATATAGCTGTGATCAATGTGGGAAGTTTTTTTTTACATCGAGCCATCTGAAGATACACCAGAGAACACACACAGGAGAGAAACCTCATGGCTGTGATCAATGTGGGAAGAGGTTTGTTACATCTGGCCAGCTGACTTTACACCAGAGAACACACACAGGAGATAAGCCTTATAGCTGTGATCAATGTGGGAACAGTTTTACTCAGCTAAGCAACCTGATATCACACCAGAGAACACACACAGGAGAGAAATCCTATAGCTGTGACCAGAGACAATCTGATTAAAGATCAGAAAACACATGAAGGAGTTGTTTCATGATATCAATGAATTAATGTCACAATGTAGAATGTTTTAACATTGTAGAAGGAGTATTTTAATGATGTCACAATGTAGAACCCTAAACGTTTGTTCCCTGTTCTATTGATTTCAACATGATATGGATATTAACCTCAGGGGGAAAATCCAGGCTCTGAAATGGAAGAGTACTATTTATGAGATTTAACAAAAAGTGACTAACAAAAAAAGAGTTGTGTTACACATACCACGTTGTTGACCCACTTGAATCAAAATGCAACACTTCAAAATGTAGCTAGGTGTTTTCGACAAGTTGTCCTCTAACCAGTGATGTACACATTATTCCCAGATTCCATGCAACCTCATCTCCCTCCTCTCGGCACAATTGATTTTAGTGATGAGTTATGACAAATAAGTGTTGTGTTCCTTTGTTTAGCGACCCCTAAATGTATCACTCCAAAATGTAGCTGACTGTCTTTGGCAGGTTGTCCTCTAATCAGTGAGGTAAAATATATCTCCCATTTCCATGTGTTTTTTTAGTTGTGTTAGTTTCAACATCCCGTACAACCTGATTTCCCCCCTAATCGATATCAGTGATTTATTGCTACTTGTCAAAACAACAGCGTTTTTGGTGCTTGTACAGTTTATAAGTTGCTTGTTTTAAATAATACAAGTAATATGATTATTGTGGCAGATGTTTGTGTATGCAGTGTGGCCCATTTTATGTTTAGGTTTTCAATATATCACAAACTGTTTCTGCATATTGGTTATTGATTTGTACATGTTAAAACTGTGTTTTGACATTGGGGCTATCCCACCTAGAAAAATGTAATTGAAAATACTTTGAAAAAAGGACTATGCAACCAAATATTTATTTATGCAACCAACTGACAATTTTTGGTACAATTATATTGACATTGTTGCCCTGCTATTAGAATATCAGGGTTCATTCTCAGATGTGCCAACCCAAATGTACTAGAGCATGACATTGGGGACTGGGCCCCGATCCAACAACATGCCTATCTAGTGAACCCTGAGAAGAGAGAGAAGCTCGAAATCAGACATGTCCGTAGTAAGGACAACTTGGTTGCTGATTGTGGGCAGTTAAAAAGTTTTGCGTTAGCCAGTGTGTTGCCATTGATTACAATTTATTTTGACTGGTTTTCCGTATTGGAGATGAGTTTTATCTCTTATTCTTTTCCGTATTTTTCGTTCCAAGGGGACCAGAGTTCTAGAAGCTAGTGGGGGAAAAAATATAAAAAATTTGTTCCAGAAGCTAGTGAGTTTTAGGAAGACAAGGTTTTTTTCTTGTTTTTTTTAATTGTTGACAGCCAGTAGACACCATGTTTATATTGTAGAAGGTGAAGCATTGTAGTTGATTATAATGTGAAATTGAAGTTGTTTTCTGTTGGTGGTAAGCAAACTTTTAAGGTGTTAGTCTTTGGTTTTTCCATTTTGTTTTGAGGTTGGACTTTAGCACGTGTAGCTCGTTAGCACGTGTAGCTCGTTAGCACGTGTAGCTCGTTAGCACGTGTAGCTCGTTAGCACGTCTAGCTCGTTAGCACGTCTAGCTCGTTAGCACGTCTAGCTCGTTAGCACGTCTAGCTCGTTTAGCTCGTTAGCATGTCTAGCTCGTTAGCACGTCTAGCTCGTTAGCCCGTTTAGCTCGTTAGCACGTCTAGCTCGTTAGCACGTCTAGCTCGTTAGCACGTCTAGCTCGTTAGCCCGTCTAGCTCGTTAGCACGTCTAGCTCGTTAGCACGTCTAGCTCGTTAGCACGTCTAGCTCGTTAGCACGTAGGACGCACTGATTGGTGTCACCTCGTTAGTCAGTATGTGTTACACCTGTGCTGGCTTGTCCATCTCGTTAGTGGGAAGGTGTTTCACCTGAGCTGGTCCAGGTTCTATTTAAGAGTGTCTGGCCCAGTGCTCCAGTTGTCTTGATACATGTGGAGAGTCAACACCTTTAGTTGCTCCACCTTTTTGGTTTGCTTCCTGTCTTTAAGTTTGGTGTGGGATTTTCTTTTGTTTGCCTCTTCTTGGGCAGATATAGTGGGTCTCATGGTGGGTGTCTTTTATGTCCCAGTTGTTGTAACTAGTCAACTTCCAGTGGACACTGAGAGCAAAACTGCAAGATTATGTTATAATACTTTTATTGCATCAAATGGTTGTTTTATGCAACAGAATAGAAGGTTCTTAGAACTATTGTGTCTGTGTGTTCTACTGAGGATGGGCCTCTGGGAGAAAACACTGACAGGAGATTTACAATGTCTTTTGGGTGATAAAACCTAAAGAGACTGCATTCCAGAGCATGAGTTAATGTTTCTGTTCTATATGTTACCAGGGAGAGATGACCTCAGGGCCAGACCCTGGTCTCTACACAAAGAGTACTGTTTTTACAGCAGATACTGTCTGCTGAGAATTATAAGTATCTTTCATACAAATCTTAACCTTGTGACCCGTTCTATACATCTGTTGTTGGTCATGTAGGTTAACCTGTTACATCTAGGGGGCAGTAATTTCACGGCTGGATAAAAAACGTACCCGATTTAATCTGATTATTAGTCCTGCCCAGAAACTGGAATATGCATATAATTATTAGCTTTGGAGAGAAAACACTCCAAAGTTTCTGAAACTGTTTGAATGGTGTCTGTGAGTATAACAGAACTCCTATGGCAGGCAAAAACCTGAGATGCTTCTGTTCAGGAAGTACCCTGTCTGAACATTTCTTGCCCTTCTTTATTATCTCTGTCGTTTACAAAGGATCTCTGCTCTTACGTGACACTTGTCACGTCAACAATGGAGTCTCACAGCCCGGGAAAAACAGGAATGATGTCATTCAAAGCCCTGGCTGAAGCACACGAGAGCAAATGCTGAGTGGTCAGTCAATGGACTAAGCCTTAGGCGCGTGACACGCCCCGCCCCCGGCTTTTGGTTTTTTCCTCAGTTTACAGACAGGCAGATTCCCGGTCGGAATATTATCGCTTCTCTACGAGATAAATTGCATAAATATTGGTTTTAAACAGCGGTTGACATGCTTCGAAGTACGGTAATGGAATATTTCGAAATTTTTTGTCATATTTTGCGTCATGCTCGTGGCCGAGATTTAGCGTTGGGATAGTGTCTAGAACGCACGAACAAAACGTCGCTGTTTGGATATAACGATGGATTATTTGGGACCAAACCTACATTTGTTATTGAAGTAGAAGTCCTGGCAGTGTATTCTGATGAAGAACAAGCAAGGTAAGAACATTTTTCTTATAGGAAATGTGATTTTGGTGAAGGCTACACTGGGTGGGTGTCTAAATAGCTAGCCCTGTAACGCCGGGCTATGTACTTACATTATTGCAAAATGTGCTTCATCCGAAAAGCTATTTTAAAATCGGACATATCGAGTGCATAGAGGAGTTCTGTATCTATAATTCTTAAAATAATTGTTATGCTTTTTGTGAACGTTTATCGTGAGTAATTTAGTAAAATCACCGGAAGTGTTCGGTGGGAATGCTAGTTCTGAACGTCACATGCTAATGTAAAAAGCTGGTTTTTGATATAAATATGAACTTGATTGAACAGACATGCATGTATTGTATAACACAATGTCCTAGGTGTGTCATCTGATGAAGATCATCAAAGGTTAGTGCTGCATTTAGATATGGTTTGGGTTTATGTGACATGATATGCTAGCTTGAAAAATGGCTGTGTGATTATTCCTGGCTGGGTACTCTGCTGACATAATCTAATGTTTTGCTTTCGCTGTAAAGCCTTTTTGAAATCGGACAGTTTGGTTAGATAAAGGAGAGTCTTGTCTTTAAATAGCTGTAACATAGTCATATGTTTGAAAAGTGTAAGTTTTCGGATTTAGAGGAGTTTGAATTTCGCGCCCCGCCCATCATTGGATATTGGAGCAGACGTTCCGCTAGCGGAACGTGTAGATGTAAGAAGTTAAAAGGGGTGTATCTTGGCTGTAAAAGACCTTTGTACTTTTGTCTCGGGGCTCTCAACGAATCATCTGGGGTTGATTCATCTCTCAACGATTCATCTGGGGTTGATTCATCTCTCAACGAATCATCTGGGGGTGATTGTTCGACCAGCCATCATTATCATAGGGCACCCAATTGATTGACTTTATATGTGTGTTGTATTGACCTGCTCCCTTATAAGTGAATAAATATTTAGTTTAAGAATAACTCTGACTTGTGTGATAAGTTTGTCTCATTTGATATTAACCACCACATTTGGCGATGGGGATGTGAATCTTGACTTGGTGACCGCTCCTGGTGACCTGGGTAAATGGTGCACCAGGGATCCCTCTAACTTGGGATCTCAGGGAGACCACACTGCGGGAACGGAGCAGATGGACCCACCTTTGATCTGAGAGGCAGCGAGCCGAGTGGATACCATCAGAATAGTATATATAGTGGATACCATCAGTATAGTATATATAGTGGATACCATCAGTATAGTATATATAGTGGATACCATCAGTATAGTATATATAGTGGATACCATCAGGCTCTGAGTGTGTATTCCTGTGTGGAGGTGTAAACAGGGTCCAGTCAGTAGGCTCTGAGTGTGTATTCCTGTGTGGAGGTGTAAACAGGGCCCAGTCAATAGGCTCTGAGCGTGTATTCCTGTGTGGAGGTGTGAACAGGGCCCAGTCAGGAGGCTCAGTGTGTGTATTCCTGTGTGGAGGTGTAAACAGGGCCCAGTCAGGAGGCTCTGAGTGTGTATTCCTGTGTGGAGGTGTAAACAGGGCCCAGTCAGCTATCTGTGTGAACTGGATGAAAACTAGAATCTGTGTTTACTAGTTAAGACCATTTAAGATATAGTATAAGATAGTAAGGTGCACCTGTAATTTTTTAAACCTGTAATTATTTTAAACCTGTACCCCATTTTAGAAGTATTGAAAGATGTAAATGTATGAGTTACATTATCCTAGGAACTAACCATGACATAGAAATGTGAAAATATTCCTGCAGGTTAAAATATTGTTGAAAAACAACTAATTGATTAGGTATGTTTGAGAATAGCATTGTGTGACTGTGATATGAGAGTTGTGTGACTGTGATATGAGAGTTGTGTGACTGTGATATGAGAGTTGTGTGACTGTGATATGAGAGTTGTGTGACTGTGATATGAGAGTTGTGTGACTGTGATATGAGCGTTGTGACTGTGATATGAGAGTTGTGTGACTGTGGTATGAGAGTTGTGTGACTGTGATATGAGAGTTGTGTGACTGTGGAAATGAGTCTTAATCTGTCGTCTGGATAGTAACATATAGAAATATGCTTAATCAGATGATTGAAATGTGGATAATAAGCGGGATGATAATTTAGAAAGCAGCAGAAGGTTTATAGTTCCTGGGAGGCTTGATTTTGCCGTGGTCTCTGGGAGGTTAGAGAACCGTTGCGGATCCCATGGTCTTTGTCCGGGGAAAAAAAAGTTTATTTTTGGTTCTGCTGGGAGTATGTTTGGAGAGCTGCTTCGTAGCTATGGAGAGTCCTTGAAAAAGCAAATGGAATGGTTGTCGTGACTACCTGAGAATTTCTTACGTTTTATATGGATTCTGTGAATATATGAAAATATGATGAATTGTATGTGTGTATAATGATTACTAGAGATTTGATGAAGTAATACTGGGAATATAATTAGATACAATTTAAACAACCCATATGTAGACCAACTTAGGTTTTGAGTTGGTATCTGTAATGGATAATTTGATAAAGATGAGTTTTAAGCATTATTTAACAGTCTACAAAGGCTGGGCAGTTGTCTCAGAAACTGATGGGAGTGTGTCCACTTTAGGGCAAGTTGCCCTAAGGATGAAACTATAAAACGTCCGGGTACTACAATTGAAATAAAACTGCCCTTAAGGCGTAGGGTTCTTCCCAGTATGAGAGGAGTTGCTAGATTTAATGAATAAACCTTTTTCCATAAAGTTAGAGTGAACCAAGGTGTCTGACTAGCTGTTGATGTTGAAGAAGCGTCCCGTAAAGGTTCCTGGAGTTTAGGGGTTCTGGAGTTCCTTTAGGGGTTCTGGAGTTCCTTTAGGGGTTCTGGAGTTCCTTTAGGGGTTCTTCAAATTGAACATTGAAACTGTGGGGGAACCCCTATAAGTTCCTCAAAGAACATTTTGGGGTTAATTTCTTTAACTCCCTGTCCACCCTCCCTCCGTTATAAAAAAAATATTTTAATAACAATATTGACAATATTGATTTAAATAATTCATTGTTTATTTAGTGGCACCACAAATGTGAATTAATATTTACAAAACACATTACAAAATTGCAACATTTCTGCAGACATGTCAGACCATAATAAATAATACATTTACTTTGTATAATGCTTTTCATGACATTTACAAAAATACAAATAATGATGCACAATAAAAACAACATTAAAAATGAATCATAGGTAAACTAACAACATTGTAGACTTGATGCTAAATAGAGATTGTTCAGCTTTAGTGTGTATATCGTATCCACTTAGTTATGTTAGGAAGTTCTCCATCTTTATGACCGGCCCTGGTAACTTCACCCCAACTTCTCTGATCCCCAGAACACAGTAACTTAACAACATAACTGTTTTTCTGACATTTTTGGGAAATTGAAGGGAAAATAAAAATCCATTCGTAGCAGAGCCCCAAGTCCCATGGGGACGTCCTCGAGGGTCTACTTGTCTTGTCTGTTAATTTTACACCTGCTATGTAAAAGAGAGAAGAATGCACAATGGTCAATGCTATCTGGGAACCTTGGGACATCCCTAGCCTAAACCCTAACCTTAACCCCTACCTTAACCATTTTAAATGTCAACTTCAACGGGCTAGGGACGTCCCAATGATGTATCTCTACCTGAAAATACATGATCTAAGTGATTGATAGTTGGTATTCAGCAGTCATAAAGCCTTATTTACTTTAATGAACTCCTAAAATAGTGATTCTGTCAGACAGCAGCTCTACACTTTATTGACTGACTGATCCATTCATCCTTCCATCCCTCCTCAGACTTCCTCTCCTCTGAAGACCCAGTGAGGGTGGAGCTCAGTCAGAGAGCTGTTGAGGGACTGGTTAGGAAGAACACTTCTACAGCCAGAGAGGTGAGAGGTCACACATGGTTTAGATGGTAAATATTTATGTCCCCTTAGTGGTTCATCATGTCAGCAAAAGGGAATATGTTCCATCATCTATGTTTATTTACATTAGTGCAAATTGTCCACTGATATTGGTGTAATTTCTCACCCCTTTTGGCTGTATGAAAGTTAATTTCCCCTCAGACACACACATTTGTTCTTTGATATTATGAAGGTAATTTGTGTCAAATGTACTTTTCCCCTCATTCACCCCATCTCTTTACATTGCTTATGTATATTCGGTGGCCAGACTCAAATTCCGAACACAATGCCTGGCAGATATAAACCTAATGCAGCACATTGTGACATCTGTGCATCCAGACCTAATGCAGCTTGGAGTGATCAGATAACAGAATCACATTTAGGTGCCAGGTGTAACTGAGGCTGTAGATGCTCCATATCCATTACTTTGAGTGTTTTATATAATATTACTAAATGTGTTTCTGTGTTGCAGGGGCAGTCAAGAAATGGAACAGCAAGGCCACAGAACATGACATAATCAGAGCTGTGGGAGACCACCTCAAGCCCCTGGTAGAGCCGGGGGTGGTGTTTACCACTCCACCACGCCTTCAGCAGGCTGGAAAAGTGGGATTGGTCTGTTTGATCCATTTGTTTGTTTCAGTTTTCAGCAGTCGAATCCTTTGACATGGGATTGATAATGATTTTCATACTAAGATGGACCAAGAGCCTGTTGATTTGTCAATCATTGGAATATGTTCAAATCAAATGAAGTTTTATTTATAAAGCAAATTTCAGACATAGATGCAACAATGGCTTCACAGGAAAAAACAAATAAAAAACAATGAAAATAAACAAATATTTACCACAACTAAGATAAAAGATTAACTGAAAGACTAATAAACATTCTAAGGACATGCCATAGATTAAAATATTAATTGGATGCGATATCCAACCCAAAATATAAGCTTGTTTTACTACATTGTTTGTTGTTACGTTCCCCAGCAAGAAAACCAGAAATGTCCCTTACATAGAAGAGGGAACCAACAAAGAGTCACTGACAACAACCACAACTAAACAGGTGGGGTTTTAGGAGGGGCTCTGAAAGACACTATGGGGGTGTCCACTGAAAGTTGACTAGTAACAACAACTGGGAGCTAAAAGACACCCACCATGAGACCCACTGAATCTGCCCAAGAAGAGGCAAAAAAAAGAAAATCCCACACCAAACTTAAAGACAGAAAGCAAACCAAAAAGGTGGAGCAACTAAAGGTGTTGACTCTCCACATGTATCAAGACAACTGGAGCACTGGGCCAGACACTCTTAAATAGAACCTGGACCAGCTCAGATGAAACACCTTCCCACTAACGAGATGGACAAGCCAGCACAGGTGTAACACATGCTAGACGTGCTAACGAGCTAGACGTGCTAACGAGCTAGACGTGCTAACGAGCTAGACGTGCTAACGAGCTAGACGTGCTAACGAGCTAGACGTGCTAAAGTCCAACCTCAAAACATAAAATGGAAAAACCAAAGACTAACACCTTAAAAGAATGCTTACCATCAACAGAAAACAACTTCCATTTCACATTATAATCAACTACAATGCTTCACCTTCACCAATATAAACATGGTGTCTACTGGCTGTCATCAATAAAAAAAATATTTTCCCCCACTAGCTACTAGAACTCTCATCTTCCTAAAACTAACTAGCTTCTAGAACTCTCGTCTTCCTAAAACTCACTAGCTTCTAGAACTCTCATCCCCTTGGAACGAGCCCAAACAAAACTCATCTCCAATACAGGAGAAACGTGCAGTCAAAATAAATTGTGATCCATGGCAACGCACTGGCTAAACGCAAAACACAAATCTTTTTGACTGCTCACCCTTGAGACAACCAAGTTGTCCTCACCACAGACATGTCTGATTTCAAGAGGAAACTCCTGCAATATCCATAGTAACTTTCCACCTCACTGCAGAGCTTCTCTCTCTTTTCAGGGTTCACTAGATAGGCATGTTGTTGGATCGGGGCTCAGTCCCCAATGTCATGCTCTAGTACATTTGGGTTGGCACATCTGAGAATGAACCCTGATATTCTAAAAGCAGGGCAACAATGTGAATATAATTGTACCCAAAAGTTGTCAGTTGGTTGCATAAATAATTATGATTACTAAATGTTACATGAATTGGAAATATGAAATATTTGGTTGCTTAGTCTTATTTTCAACAGCTTTTCAATGACATTTTGCTAGGTGGGATATCCCCAATGTCAAAACACAGTGTTAACGTGTCCAAATCAATAACCAATATGCAGAAACAGTTTGGGATAAATTGAAAACCTAAACATAAAATGTGCTATGTACACAAACATCTGCCACAATAATCATATTACTTGGAGTTTTTAAAACAAGCACTTTATAAACTGCACAAGCACCAGAAACGCTGCTGTTTTGACAAGTAGCAATAAATCACTGATATCGATTAGGGGGGAAATCAGGTTGTACGTGATGTTGAAACTAACACAACTAAAAAACACATGGAAATGGGAGATATCTGTTACCTCACTGGTTAGAGGACAACCTGCAGAAGACAGTCAGCTACATTTCGGAGTGATGCATTTAAATTTAGGGGTCGCTGAACAAAGGAACACTTATTTGTCATCACTCATCAATATCATGCTAAAATCATTTGAGCGAGAGGAGGGAGATGAGGTTGCACATCCTGTTAAAACTAACAGCTCAAAAACCACACGGAATCTGGGAATAATGTGTACATCACTGGTTAGAGGACAATTTGTAGGAAACAGCTAGCTACATTTTGAAGTGTTGCATGGTAAGTGTAACACAGCTCTTATTGAGTTAATCACTTTTTGTTAAATCACATAAATAGTAACTCTTTCAATTCAGAGCCTGGATTTTCCCCCTGAGGCTAATATCCATATCATGTTGAAATCAATAGAACAGGGAGCAAACATTCTACATTGTGACATTATTAAAATACTCCTAGTACAATGTTAAAACATTCTACATTGTGACATTAACTCATTGATATCATGAAACAGCTCCTTTATGTATTTTCTGATATTTAACCAGAGATCTTTTATCAGATTATCTCTGGTCACAGCTATGAGGTTTCTCTCATGTGTGTGTTCTCTGGTGTCTTGTCAGCTGGCCAGATCGAATAAAAGTCTTCCCACATTGATCACAGCTATAATATTTCTCTCCTGTGTGTGTTCTCTGGTGTAATGTTAGCTTGTCAGATCGAATAAAACTCTTCCCACATTGATCACAGATATAAGGTTTCTCTCCTGTGTGTGTTCTCTGGTGTACAGTCAGTGTGCTAGATGCAGCAAAACTCTTCCCACATTGACCACAGCTATAAGGTTTCTCTCCTGTGTGTGTTCTCTGGTGTTTTGTCAGCTGGCCAGATCGAACAAAACTCTTCCCACATTGAGCACAGATAAAGGGTTTCTCTCCTGTGTGTGTTCTCTGGTGCACTGTCAGATCTCCAGATTGACAATAACTCTTCCCACATTGACCACAGCTATAAGGTTTCTCTCCTGTGTGTCTTCTCTGATGCACTGTCAGATCTCCAGATTGACCAAAACTCTTCCCACATTGACCACAGCTATAAGGTTTCTCTCCTGTGTGTGTTCTCTGGTGTATTGTCAGCTGGCCAGAACGAACAAAACTCTTCCCACATTGAACACAGATATAAGATTTCTCTCCTGTGTGTATTCTCTGGTGCACTGTCAGATAGCTAGATGTAGTAAAGCTCTTGCCACATTGAACACAGCTATAAGATTTCTCTCCTGTGTGTGTTCTCTGGTGTAATGTTAGCTGGTCAGATCGAACAAAACCAGAGGATCCACGATAGTCCCGTCTCTCTCCTGTGTTAATGACAAAGTCAGACAGATGGTTAAAGGCCCACAACAACAGAAATCCAATGTTTATTTGAGGTAAAAGGTGATGCCGAAACTCTAAGCAGTGTGCCAGACGACTTTTGGTCTCCAATATAGGCCCCTTTCTGTGTTTAATCAAATTGCGGCACGAGGGCGATGCGCACACAATTTGTCAATAAAGTTAAGATTTCTTTAATTTCTTTTTTATTTATTTTACCAGATAGTTGAGAACAAGTTCTCATTTTCAACTGCGACCTGGCCAAGATAAAGCAAAGCAGTGCAACAAAAACAACAACACAGAGTTACACGTGGGATAAACAAACGTACAGTCAATAACACAATAGAAAAATCTATATACAGTGTGTGCAAATGGAGAATGGAGGTAAGGCAATAAATAGGCCATAGTAGAGAAGTAATTACAATTTAACAAATTAACACTGGAGTGATAGATGTACAGATGATTTTTACATTTACGTCATTTAGCAGACGCTCTTATCCAAAGCGACTTACAAATTGGTGCATTCACCTTATGATATCCAGATACCCCAGAATTCTATTTTCTGTTGTAAAGAAATTAGTTCAACCACCAGTTAACTCCTCCTTTACCCACTCCATTGAGTAAAGTAAAAGCCAATGGCCAGTATACAGTCTCCCTTCTCTATGTTTGACAAGTTGTAGCTGTGGCTAGGAGTGTTATTTATTCATTATTATTATTATATAATATATAATTAATACAATGTAGTCACAGTGAATTTGGTGGTGTTTTTTCTCCTGTTCAGATCATTTAGAAGTCGCTTGCATTTTGCCCCATAAATAAGTGTGAAAGTACCCCGTTTTTCCCACTAGATGCCGCTGTTCCTGCTATTGCCACACTTTTTTTTAAATCAATTTTGCTGTGTTTATTAAATGGCTCACAACAATTTCTTTCCAACTTTGGGTAGAAAACCAATAGCTTTTTTCTCACAATGAAAATACACTGCTCAACAAAATAAAGGGAACACTAAAATAACACATCCTAGATCTGAATAAATGAAATAATCTTATTAAATACTTTTTTCTTTACATAGTTGAATGTGCTGACAACAAAATCACACAAAAATAATCAATGGAAATCCAATTCATCAAACCATGGAGGTCTGGATTTGGAGTCACACTCAAAATTAAAGTGGAAAACCACACTACAGGCTGATCCAACTTTGATGTAATGTCCTTAAAACAAGTCAAAATGAGGCTCAGTAGTGTGTGTGGCCTCCACGTGCCTGTATGACCTCCCTACAACACCTGGACTAAAGCATCCGCCAACTCCTGGACAGTCTGTGGTGCAACGTGGCGTTGGTGGATGGAGCGAGACATGATGTCCCAGATGTGCTCAATTGGATTCAGGTCTGGGGAATGGGCGAGCCAGTCCATAGCATCAATGTCTTCCTCTTGCAGGAACTGCTGACACACTCCAGCCACGTGAGGTCTAGCATTGTCTTGCATTAGGAGGAACCCAGGGCCAACCGCACCAGCATATGGTCTCACAAGGGGTCTGAGGATCTCATCTCGGTAACTAATGGCAGTCAGGCTACCTCTGGCGAGCACATGGAGGGCTGTGCGGCCCCCCAAAGAAATGCCACCCCACACAATGACTGACCCACCGCCAAACCGGTCATGCTGGAGGATGTTGCAGGCAGCAGAACGTTCTCCACGGCGTCTCCAGACTCTGTCACGTCTGTCACGTGCTCAGTGTGAACCTGCTTTCATCTGTGAAGAGCACAAGGCGCCAGTGGCGAATTTGCCAATCTTGGTGTTCTCTGGCAAATGCCAAATGTCCTGCACGGTGTTGGGATGTAAGCACAACCCCCACCTGTGGACGTCGGGCCCTCATACCACCCTCATGGAGTCTGTTTCTGACCGTTTGAGCAGACACATGCACATTTGTGGCCTGCTGGAGGTCATTTTGCAGGGCTCTGGCAGTGCTCCTCCTGCTCCTCCTTGCACAAAGGCGGAGGTAGCGGTCCTGCTGCTGGGTTGTTGCCCTCCTACGGCCTCCTCCACGTCTCCTGATGTACTGGCCTGTCTCCTGGTAGAGCCTCCATGCTCTGGACACTACGCTGACAGACACAGCAAACCTTCTTGCCACAGCACGCATTGATGTGCCATCCTGGATGAGCTGCACTACCTGAGCCACTTGTGTGTGTTGTAGACTCTGTCTCATGCTTCCACTAGAGTGAAAGCACCGCCAGCATTCAAAAGTGACCAAAACATCAGCCAGGAAGCATAGGAACTGAGAAGTGGTCTGTGCTTACCACCTGCAGAACCACTCCTTTATTGGGGGTGTCTTGCTAATTGCCTATAATTTCCACCTGTTGTCTATTCCATTTGCACAACAGCATGTGAAATTTATTGTCAATCAGTGTTGCTTCCTAAGTGGACAGTTTGATTTCACAGAAGTGTGATTGACTTGGAGTTACATTGTGTTGTTTAAGTGTTCCCTTTATTTTTTTGAGCAGTATATATTCAGTATATATTCAGTACCAGTCAAAAGGGTTTTTCAAGGGGTTTTCTTTATTTTGACTACTTTCTACATTGTAGAATAATATTGAAGACATCAAAACTATGAAATAACATATGGAATCATGTTGTAACTAAAAAAGGGTTAAACAAATCAAAATATGTTATATTTGATATTCTTCAAAGTAGCCACCCTTTGCCTTGATGACAGCTTTGCACACTCTTGGCATTCTCTCAACCAGCTTCATGAGGTAGTCACCTGGAATACATTTAAATTAACAGGTGTGCCTTGTCAAAAGTTAATTTGTGGAATTTCTTTCCTTCTTTATGCATTTGAGCCAATCAGTTGTGTTGTGAAAAGGTAGGGGTGGTATACAGAAGATGGTCTTTTACCAAATAGGGCTAAGTCATTATTATGGAAAGAACAGCTCAAATAAGACATGAAGGTCAGTCAATGCAGAAAATGTCAAGAACTTTGAATGTTTCTTCAAGTGCAGTTGCAAAAACCATCAAGCACTATGATGAAAACTGGCTCTCATGAGGACCACTTTCTTCCAAAAGTGATGAGGTCCAAAAGGCACCGAATAGTAGGACTATAGTATAGTATATATAAAGTAGGAATATAGTAGTATAGGTTATATAATAGTAGAAATATAGTAGTATAGTATATATAATAGTAGGAATATAGTAGGATAGCATAGTATAGTATATATAATAGCAGGAATATAGTAGTATAATATATATAATAGTAGGAATATAGTAGTATAATATATATAATAGTAGGAATATAGTAGTATAGTATATATAAAGTAGGAATATAGTAGTATAGGTTATATAATAGTAGAAATATAGTAGTATAGTATATATAATAGTAGGAATATAGTAGGATAGCATAGTATAGTATATATAATAGCAGGAATATAGTAGTATAATATATATAATAGTAGGAATATAGTAGTATAATATATATAATAGTAGGAATATAGTAGGATAGTATAGTATAGTATATATAATAGTAGGAATATAGTAGTATAATATATATAATAGTAGGAATATAGTAGGATAGTATAGTATATATAATAGTAGTATAGTATAGTATATATAATAGTAGGAATATAGTATAGTATATAAAACAGTAGGAATATAGTAGTATAGTATATATAATAGTAGGAATATAGTAGGAAAGCATAGTATAGTATATATAATAGTAGGAATATAGTAGGATAGTATAGTATATATAATAGTAGTATAGTATAGTATATATAATAGTAGGAATATAGTAGTATAGTATATATAATAGTAGGAATATAGTAGTATAGTATAGATAATAGTAAGAATATAGTAGTATAGTATATATAAAAGTAGGAATATAGTAGTATAGTATAGTATATATAACAGTAGGAATATAGTAGTATAGTATACTATATATAATAGTAGGAATATAGTAGTATAGTATATATAATAGTAGGAATATAGTAGTATAGTCTATATAACAGTAGGAATATAGTAGTATAGTATATATAACAGTAACAATATAGTAGTATAGTATATATAATAGTAGGAATATAGTAGTATAGTATATATAATAGTAGGAATATAGTAGTATAGTATAGATAATAGTATGAATATAGTAGTATAGTATATATAATAGTAGGAATATAGTAGTATAGTATATATAACAGTAGGAATATAGTAGTATAGTATATATAACAGTAGGAATATAGTAGTATAGTATAGTATATATAATAGTAGGAATATAGTAGTATAGTATAGTATATATAATAGTAGGAATATAGTAGTATAGTATATACAATAGTAGGAATATAGTATAGTATAGTATATATAATAGTAGTATAGTATATATAATAGTAGGAATATAGTAGTATAGTATATATATAACTGTAGGAATATAGTAGTATAGTATATATACTAGTAGGAATATAGTAGTATAGTATATATAATAGTAGATTGATCCAACTAGCATTTATTTTTATCACTATGCATTTATTTTGGGATTCCACCGTGGAAACGTAATTTTCCGAAGCGAGATTAGAGGAGTCTCATTTTATACAAGCACATTTTCATCAAGTTTGCCTCTCTTCGATTACCTTTGACCTTTTTCAAGAGAAGGCCAGAAAGGATGGAGGAGGTGAGCAACTCTAATTGAGAAAAGGCCTTAGACTTTGAATGCTTATTACAGCGCATCCCATGGGACACTCTGTTCCCTTGTTGTTGTCTGAGTAGTTTTTTTTTTTACCATTAATCTGTTAAGAGATTAATGAGAAGAAATCCATCAAAACAATAGGTTTGATTACATCAGAGCTCTATAATAAAGACAGAAGACTACAGTATTATGATCATGCTCTCATGAGAGCTCTTTAACAATACATAATGTCATGTTTATAGGCTGAGCAGAGCTCTATAATAATAGATAATGTCATGTTTACAGGCTGATCAGAGCTCTATAATAATAGATAATGTCATGTTTATAGGCTGAGCAGAGCTCTATAATAATAGATAATGTCATGTTTACAGGCTGAGCAGAGCTCTATAATAATAGATAATGTCATGTTTATAGGCTGAGCAGAGCTCTATAATAATAGATCATGTTTATAGGCTGAGCAGAGATCTATAATAATAGATAATGTCATGTTTATAGGCTGAGCAGAGCTCTATAATAATAGACAATGTCATGTTTATAGGTTGATCAGAGCTCTATAATAATATATATTACTATTCCAGTCAGTGTTAAAGGCTGCAGTTGATCCATTGTTAATAACGTTTTGTTGGTGTCCCACTTCATCTCTAAAGTAATAATGGACATTACTATCTTCTCTAAATTATATATTTTTGTTTAGCCACACCTTTCCTTCAAAATTGTTATTTTGAAGACTTACAAACTGTCCTTTTGCTATTATGTTCAGTCTCCCCAAAACACTTGTCCTTTTGCTAATATGTTCAGTCTCCCCAAAACGCTTGTCCTTTTGCTAATATGTTCAGTCTCCCCAAAACGCTTGTCCTTTTGCTAATATGTTCGGTCTCCCCAAAACGCTTGTCCTTTTGCTAATATGTTCGGTCTCCCCAAAACGCTTGTCCTTTTGCTAATATGTTCAGTCTCCCCATAACACGTGTCCATTTCATTTCAATAATGCTTCTTATTGTAACGGGCGTTGTATAGAGGGGACCAAAACGCAGCGTGTTGAGTGTTCATTATTATATTTATTTACTCAAAACACTAATGACAAAATAACAAAAGGAAATGATCAACTTACAGTTCTGTCAGGTACAGAGACTAAACAGAATGCAACTGCCCACAAAAACCCAGGAAGAAAAACCCCTACTTAAATATGATCTCCAATCAGAGGCAACGAGGACCAGCTGCCTCCAATTGGAGATCAACCCAAAAACAACAACATAGAAATAGAAAACCTAGAACTAACACATAGCAATAGAAAACATAGAAAAACACAAAACACCCCCTGTCACGCCCTGACCTACTCTACCATAGAAAATAACCAGTTACTATGGTCAGGACGTGACACTTATTTTATGTATTTCTCCAACATTATTTAGAAATCTGCTTTTTGCGGGTATACACACTCTACGCAAGGCCTACAATGGACACACGTCAAAAATTTCATTTATAACATGTTTGCCATTCTGTGAGACAATTAAGTTGTGATTTTGTGGTGGGGGGGACTCTGATGGTATACACATGTTACAGTTAAGCAATAAGACCAGAGGAAGTGTGGTATATGGCCAATATAGCATGTCTGTCCTTATGCACAACACAACACAACGTGCCTGGATACAGAACTTAGCCGTGGTATATTGGCCATCTATCACTGAGGTGTCTTATTGCTATTATAAACTGGTTACCAACATAATCAGAACAGTAAAAATACATGACATACCCATGGTATACGGCCTGATATACCACGGCTTTCAGCCAATCAGCATTCAGGGCTTTAATCACCCATTTTAAAATGTAGCTTTAACATTATATTATAACATAAATTCCTATAGTACCGAACAACATTTAAGTATAGAATTTCAGTAGCATGCTGCTTTAAAACAACACATTCGTTCAAAACAGTTGGACAGTTAGAGCCCGTTTTTAAGACAGTACTTACTGATGGTAATCAGATCTCCTGACTCCTCTGTCAATATGACAGTAATCTCTCCCTCTTTCTCCTCCTTCACTCCAAAAACTACATCCTCCTCTTTCTCTTCCTCCTCTTCTTTTACTGTAACATCCTCCTCCTCTTTCACTCTGAACGCGTCTTCCTCTTCTTTCACTGAAACGTCTTTCTCTTCTTCTTTCACTGTAACAGCCTCACCCTCTACTCCTTGTTTAACTGTAACATCCTCCTCTTCCTTCTCATCTTTCACGACAATGTTCAGCCACAGACCCTCTTTCTCCGTCCAACAGACCTCTTCTTTAACAGGCGAGGAATACATCAGTGAGCTCATGGTCGGGGATGTTAGCTAGCTAGCTAGCTAGTTAGCATGAGCGACGAGTTTAGTACTAGGCTAACTTATCAAGCCAGCTAGTTGACTAACAATGTACCTATAACATTTAAATGGGGGCAATTAACTAGACGTCAGAAGTATATTTAAAACACAGAGACAAATATGCACAGAAAAAGTCTAAATGTTTCGGCTGTTGGCTACCGAGGTGGCTGACTCGTTGTTGTTGATCCGTTCCGTCCACTAGATTATACGTCACGCTGGCAGCGCCGCCTGAAACACGCACATCGCCGTCTGCTGACTGGAGAGAAACGCAGTTATGATACGTTTTTTTTAATTTTCATTTGCAGACAAATGTATTTTCATTCCTTTCATTAAATAATAATATTATATTGAGACGTTCAAATAGAGCAGTGCATATTTTAAGTGAGAATTTGAAACATACTGTCCTTCACATCTGTATTTAAGGTAGTTTCATATTCATTCATTTAAAGAAACCCACTGGTCGCACACTGGTTGAATTATCCTCATACAAACCTAACTGTATCCCCAGGCCCTGGTATATCAACAGACTGCATACAAAAAGGCACTGAACACAAGTTCTACATCCTTGAATTAAGGGGTTTCACGGGGGTACGGGGTTCCCCTTGTTAGACAAAAAGTAAATCATCTCCAAAATGCTAAGCAGAGTCTCCGGACTCCGGAGACAAAACAAAAGGCCTGATGGAGAGGAGGAATAAACTGGGTCATAGCAGCAGTAGTCTATATACATGCTGACTCTCCTAGTGAACAGAATATCACAGGGTCATAGCAGCAGTAGTCTATATACATACTGACTCTCCTAGTGAACAGAATATCACAGGGTCATAGCAGCAGTAGTCTATATACATACTGACTCTCCTAGTGAGCAGAATATCACAGGGTCATAGCAGCAGTAGTCTATATACATACTGACTCTCCTAGTGAACAGAATATCACAGGGTCATAGCAGCAGTAGTCTATATACACACTGACTCTCCTAGTGAACAGAATATCACAGGGTCATAGCAGCAGTAGTCTATATACACGCTGACTCTCCTAGTGAACAGAATATCACAGGGTCATAGCAGCAGTAGTCTATATACATACTGACTCTCCTAGTGAACAGAATATCACAGGGTCATAGCAGCAGTAGTCTATATACATACTGACTCTCCTAGTGAACAGAATATCACAGGGTCATAGCAGCAGTAGTCTATATACATACTGACTCTCCTAGTGAACAGAATATCACAGGGTCATAGCAGCAGTAGTCTATATACATACTGACTCTCCTAGTGAACAGAATATCACAGGGTCATAGCAGCAGTAGTCTATATACATACTGACTCTCCTAGTGAACAGAATATCACAGGGTCATAGCAGCAGTAGTCTATATACATACTGACTCTCCTAGTGAACAGAATATCACAGGGTCATAGCAGCAGTAGTCTATATACATGCTGACTCTCCTAGTGAACAGAATATCACAGGGTCATAGCAGCAGTAGTCTATATACACGCTGACTCTCCTAGTGAACAGAATATCACAGGGACATAGCAGCAGTAGTCTATATACATACTGACTCTCCTAGTGAGCAGAATATCACAGGGTCATAGCAGCAGTAGTCTATATACATACTGACTCTCCTAGTGAACAGAATATCACAGGGTCATAGCAGCAGTAGTCTATATACACACTGACTCTCCTAGTGAACAGAATATCACAGGGTCATAGCAGCAGTAGTCTATATACACGCTGACTCTCCTAGTGAACAGAATATCACAGGGTCATAGCAGCAGTAGTCTATACATACTGACTCTCCTAGTGAACAGAATATCACAGGGACATAGCAGCAGTAGTCTATATACATACTGACTCTCCTAGTGAACAGAATATCACAGGGTCATAGCAGCAGTAGTCTATATACATACTGACTCTCCTAGTGAACAGAATATCACAGGGTCATAGCAGCAGTAGTCTATATACACGCTGACTCTCCTAGTGAACAGAATATCACAGGGTCATAGCAGCAGTAGTCTATATACATACTGACTCTCCTAGTGAACAGAATATCACAGGGACATAGCAGCAGTAGTCTATATACATACTGACTCTCCTAGTGAACAGAATATCACAGGGTCATAGCAGCAGTAGTCTATATACATACTGACTCTCCTAGTGAACAGAATATCACAGGGTCATAGCAGCAGTAGTCTATATACATACTGACTCTCCTAGTGAACAGAATATCACAGGGTCATAGCAGCAGTAGTCTATATACATACTGACTCTCCTAGTGAACAGAATATCACAGGGTCATAGCAGCAGTAGTCTATATACATACTGACTCTCCTAGTGAACAGAATATCACAGGGGTCAGGCAGCTCAAACTATTGGTTGATCAGCTCACAGACGAACCACAGTGGTAGGATAGTTAAAGGAAAACTCCACCCCAAAACTCTCTTTTGGTATTTGTTTCAGGAAGTCAGTTCCTGATTCTCGGTTGTGACTAGATGGGAGTACAGTTGCGACCGGAAGTGACTTTTCATAGCAGGTTAAGAGAGCAATTTAGCTAACCCCTTTCCTAACCTTAACCTCAGTCTCCTAAACTGCTACATTAATTCTCCTAACCTGCTATGTCCATGAGGCAGAAATATTGGGCTAGTTTGTTTGGCATGGCCAGGTGCCCCGGATGGGTGGCGATTTCAATTAAGGACAAATGGAATGGACTACAATGTGCAAACCCCACCTCCTCTTTACCAGATAGGTGGACACTACAGTACTACTGAGGTGATCAGAGATGGTAACCTCCTCTTTACCAGAAAGATGGACACTACAGTACTACTGAGGTGATCAGAGATGGTAACCTCCTCTTTACCAGAAAGATGGACACTACAGTACTACTGAGGTGGATCAGAGATGGTAACCTCCTCTTTACCAGATAGGTGGACACTACAGTACTACTGAGGTGATCAGAGATGGTAACCTCCTCTTTACCAGATAGGTGGACACTACAGTACTACTGAGGTGATCAGAGATGGTAACCTCCTCTTTACCAGAAAGATGGACACTACAGTACTACTGAGGTGGATCAGAGATGGTAACCTCCTCTTTACCAGAAAGATGGACACTACAGTACTACTGAGGTGATCAGAGATGGTAACCTCCTCTTTACCAGATAGATGGACACTACAGTACTACTGAGGTGATCAGAGATGGTAACCTCCTCTTTACCAGAAAGATGGACACTACAGTACTACTGAGGTGATCAGAGATGGTAACCTCCTCTTTACCAGAAAGATGAACACTACAGTACTACTGAGGTGATCAGAGATGGTAACCTCCTCTTTACCAGAAAGATGGACACTACAGTACTACTGAGGTGATCAGAGATGGTAACCTCCTTTTTACCAGAAAGATGGACACTACAGTACTACTGAGGTGGATCAGAGATGGTAACCTCCTCTTTACCAGATAGGTGGACACTACAGTACTACTGAGGTGATCAGAGATGGTAACCTCCTCTTTACCAGAAAGATGGACACTACAGTACTACTGAGGAGATCAGAGATGGTAACCTCCTCTTTACCAGATAGGTGGACACTACAGTACTACTGAGGTGATCAGAGATGGTAACCTCCTCTTTACCAGAAAGATGGACACTACAGTACTACTGAGGTGGATCAGAGATGGTAACCTCCTCTTTACCAGATAGATGGACACTACAGCACTACTGAGGTGGATCAGAGATGGTAACCTCCTCTTTACCAGATAGGTGGACACTACAGTACTACTGAGGTGATCAGAGATGGTAACCTCCTCTTTACCAGAAAGATGGACACTACAGTACTACTGAGGTGGATCAGAGATGGTAACCTCCTCTTTACCAGATAGATGGACACTACAGCACTACTGAGGTGGATCAGAGATGGTAACCTCCTCTTTACCAGAAAGATGGACACTACAGTACTACTGAGGTGGATCAGAGATGGTAACCTCCTCTTTACCAGGTGTTCGCTGTAATAGCCAAAGCCTATTGAAAACTAAAAAGACTAAAGAAGCAAACTAATTTAAATAAAAAGGTTAAAGGCTCTCAAAACCCTCCAATCAGAAGACCTCTAGTGATGTTCTGACTGATACGTTGTGTTATCTACCATCCAGCCATCCATTCACCCAATCAGAAGACCTCTAGTGATGTTCTGACTGACATGTTGTGTTATCTACCATCCAGCCATCCATTCACCCAATCAGAAGACCTCTAGTGATGTTCTGACTGATACGTTGTGTTATCTACCATCCAGCCATCCATTCACCCAATCAGAAGACCTCTAGTGATGTTCTGACTGACATGTTGTGTTATCTACCATCCAGCCATCCATTCACCCAATCAGAAGACCTCTAGTGATGTTCTGACTGACATGTTGTGTTATCTACCATCCAGCCATCCATTCACCCAATCAGAAGACCTCTCCTGATGTTCTGACTGATACGTTGTGTTATCTACCATCCAGCCATCCATTCACCCAATCAGAAGACCTCTCCTGATGTTCTGACTGATACGTTGTGTCATCTACCATCCAGCCATCCATTCACCCAATCAGAAGACCTCTCCTGATGTTCTGACTGACATGTTGTGTTATCTACCATCCAGCCATCCATTCACCCAATCAGAAGACCTCTAGTGATGTTCTGACTGACATGTTGTGTTATCTACCATCCAGCCATCCATTCACCCAATCAGAAGACCTCTAGTGATGTTCTGACTGACATGTTGTGTCATCTACCATCCAGCCATCCATTCACCCAATCAGGAGACCTCTAGTGATGTTCTGACTGATATGTTGTGTTATCTACCATCCAGCCATCCATTCACCCAATCAGAAGACCTCTAGTGATGTTCTGACTGACATGTTGTGTCATCTACCATCCAGCCATCCATTCACCCAATCAGAAGACCTCTAGTGATGTTCTGACTGACATGTTGTGTTATCTACCATCCAGCCATCCATTCACCCAATCAGAAGACCTCTCCTGATGTTCTGACTGACATGTTGTGTTATCTACCATCCAGCCATCCATTCACCCAATCAGAAGACCTCTAGTGATGTTCTGACTGATACGTTGTGTTATCTACCATCCAGCCATCCATTCACCCAATCAGAAGACCTCTCCTGATGTTCTGACTGATACGTTGTGTTATCTACCATCCAGCCATCCATTCACCCAATCAGAAGACCTCTCCTGATGTTCTGACTGATACGTTGTGTTATCTACCATCCAGCCATCCATTCACCCAATCAGAAGACCTCTAGTGATGTTCTGACTGACATGTTGTGTTATCTACCATCCAGCCATCCATTCACCCAATCAGAAGACCTCTCCTGATGTTCTGACTGATACGTTGTGTTATCTACCATCCAGCCATCCATTCACCCAATCAGAAGACCTCTCCTGATGTTCTGACTGATACGTTGTGTCATCTACCATCCAGCCATCCATTCACCCAATCAGAAGACCTCTCCTGATGTTCTGACTGACATGTTGTGTTATCTACCATCCAGCCATCCATTCACCCAATCAGAAGACCTCTAGTGATGTTCTGACTGACATGTTGTGTTATCTACCATCCAGCCATCCATTCACCCAATCAGAAGACCTCTAGTGATGTTCTGACTGACATGTTGTGTCATCTACCATCCAGCCATCCATTCACCCAATCAGGAGACCTCTAGTGATGTTCTGACTGATATGTTGTGTTATCTACCATCCAGCCATCCATTCACCCAATCAGAAGACCTCTAGTGATGTTCTGACTGACATGTTGTGTCATCTACCATCCAGCCATCCATTCACCCAATCAGAAGACCTCTAGTGATGTTCTGACTGACATGTTGTGTTATCTACCATCCAGCCATCCATTCACCCAATCAGAAGACCTCTCCTGATGTTCTGACTGACATGTTGTGTTATCTACCATCCAGCCATCCATTCACCCAATCAGAAGACCTCTAGTGATGTTCTGACTGATACGTTGTGTTATCTACCATCCAGCCATCCATTCACCCAATCAGAAGACCTCTCCTGATGTTCTGACTGATACGTTGTGTTATCTACCATCCAGCCATCCATTCACCCAATCAGAAGACCTCTCCTGATGTTCTGACTGATACGTTGTGTTATCTACCATCCAGCCATCCATTCACCCAATCAGAAGACCTCTAGTGATGTTCTGACTGACATGTTGTGTTATCTACCATCCAGCCATCCATTCACCCAATCAGGAGACCTCTAGTGATGTTCTGACTGATATGTTGTGTCATCTACCATCCAGCCATCCATTCACCCAATCAGAAGACCTCTAGTGATGTTCTGACTGACATGTTGTGTTATCTACCATCCAGCCATCCATTCACCCAATCAGAAGACCTCTAGTGATGTTCTGACTGATACGTTGTGTTATCTACCATCCAGCCATCCATTCACCCAATCAGAAGACCTCTCCTGATGTTCTGACTGATACGTTGTGTTATCTACCATCCAGCCATCCATTCACCCAATCAGAAGACCTCTAGTGATGTTCTGACTGATACGTTGTGTTATCTACCATCCAGCCATCCATTCACCCAATCAGAAGACCTCTAGTGATGTTCTGACTGATACGTTGTGTTATCTACCATCCAGCCATCCATTCACCCAATCAGAAGACCTCTCCTGATGTTCTGACTGATACGTTGTGCTATCTACCATCCAGCCATCCATTCACCCAATCAGAAGACCTCTCCTGATGTTCTGACTGACATGTTGTGTTATCTATCATCCAGCCATCCATTCACCCAATCAGAAGACCTCTAGTGATGTTCTGACTGATACGTTGTGTTATCTACCATCCAGCCATCCATTCACCCAATCAGAAGACCTCTCCTGATGTTCTGACTGATACGTTGTGTTATCTACCATCCAGCCATCCATTCACCCAATCAGGAGACCTCTAGTGATGTTCTGACTGACATGTTGTGTTATCTACCATCCAGCCATCCATTCACCCAATCAGAAGACCTCTAGTGATGTTCTGACTGACATGTTGTGTTATCTACCATCCAGCCATCCATTCACCCAATCAGAAGACCTCTAGTGATGTTCTGACTGATACGTTGTGTTATCTACCATCCAGCCATCCATTCACCCAATCAGAAGGCCTCTAGTCATGTTCTGACTGACATGTTGTGTTATCTACCATCCAGACCTGTCCTGACATCCATTCACCCAATCAGAAGACCTGTCCTGACATCCATTCACCCAATCAGAAGACTTGTCCTGACATCCATTCACCCAATCAAAAGACCTCTCCTGACATCCATTCACCCAATCAGAAGACCTGTCCTGACATCCATTCACCCAATCAGAAGACCCCTCCTGATACGTTGTGTTATGTACCTTCCAGCCATCCATTCAGAATAACTAGTTTCTATAAGTACATAGATGTAGATGTATATAATGAATGTCCACTAGTGACTAACATAGTTATATAGAGTTTTATTCAGATAATGTTGCATTAATCAAATCATTTTTACAATCAGCACACTGCGGAACAATAAGGGTTCATACTTGTATTCAACGAATCACATTTTAGACATGATCATGTCTCCAGAGTTAAAAACTAAAACAAAAGTAGAGGCCTATTTTTGAGTTAAATTTCATATAAACAATATGATTTAATGTGCCATAAAACAACAGTCAAACATAAGTCAGAACACAGCCTGTCTATTCTGTCACGTGATTTCAGGTCCTCTGTCCGGGGAAAATGTCTTTCCACAATTAGGTTCCCTAACTAAAACTCTTTCCAAACTGGGAGCTTATCCTCCCCTGTGTGTGTATGTCCACATGCCTTTTCAGGTTCCCTAGCTTAGTAAAACTCTTTCCACACTGGGAACAATGGTACGGTTTCTCTTTAGAGTGTATTATCTTATGTATGTTCAGGCTATCTAAGTCAGTAAAACTCTTTCCACACTGGGAGCAGTGGTAAGGATTTTCTCCTGTGTGTGTCCGTTCATGCTTCTTAAGGTCCGGTGTTCTTGAAAATGTCTTTCCACACTGGGAGCATTGGTAAGGCTTTTCTCCTGTGTGTGTCTTCTCATGCTCCTTCAGGTTATCTGACAATGCAAAATTCTTTCCACATTGGGAACAGCGGTAAGGCTTCTCTCGAGAGTGTATTCTCTTATGTTGATTCAGGGTCGCTGAATGGGAAAAACTCTTTCCACACTGGGAGCAATTGTGTGGTTTTTCCCCTGTGTGTGTCCTCTCATGTGATTTTAAGCTTTCTGACAATGTAAAATTCTTTCCACAACGAGAACAGGGGTAAGGCTTCTCTCCAGAGTGTATTTTCTTATGTTTGTTCAGGTTCCCTAAATGGGAAAAACTCTTTCCACACTGGATGCAATTGTGTGGTTTTTCCCGTGTGTGTCCTCTCATGTGATTTTAAGTTTTGTAATAACCTAAAATTCTTTCCACAATGGGAACAGGGGTAAGGTTTCTCTCCAGTGTGTATTCTCTTATGTTTTTTTAGGTTCCCTAAATGGGAAAAACTCTTTCCACACTGGGAGCAAGTGTGTGTTTTTTCCCCTGTGTGTGTCCTCTCATGTGATTTTAAGTGTTCTGACAGCCTAAAATATTTTCCACAATGGGAACAGGGGTAAGGCTTCTCTCCAGAGTGTACTCTCTTGTGTTTTTTTAGGTTCCCTAACTGCGCAAAACTCTTTCCACACTGGGAGCAATAGTGTGGTTTTTCCCCTGTGTGTGTCCTTTCATGTAATATTAGTTCATGAGTTCGTGAAAATCTCTTTCCACACTGGGAGCATTGGAAAGGCTTTTCTCCTGTGTGTTTTTTCTCATGCTCTTTTAGGTTCCCTAACTTGGTAAAACTCCTTCCACACAGGGAGCAGTGATGTCGTGTCACTGGTTTGGGAGTCTCTGGGTCTGGTTCCCCTGAAGGACTCTTCCGTCTGTCAAAGGGAAAGTCTGGTCTCTCTCCTGCCAAAGACAAACAAAGTATTTAGTTAAACAGAGACCTGAATGAAACCATATGATAAAACAGTCTTCCTATTGAGGTTTAATTCAGACTAGATATTTCATTATAACACAACATTTGGATCCTGGATGCTGATTGGTTAATAGCTGTTAGTTATTCACAATACTACCCGGGTAATGGCTGTTAACAGTTCTATTTGAATCATTCCTACACATCCACTGTCCCACAGCTCAACCAGGCAATTTATAAACTAATCACCACTGTCCCACAGCCCAGCCAGGCAATTCATAAACTAATCTCCACTGTCCCACAGCCCTGCCAGGCAATTTATAAACTAATGTCCACTAGAAAGAATTATCTAGACATTATTACCCCATGATTCTAGCCTAGCATTTGGTTTGCAACAGAGGAGATTCATTAATATTAATTAATATAAGCTCCTATGACCATGGCCGATGGGACAAGAAGAAAATAACAGAATGAAATAACAACAAGCCGAAGTGGCAAACTGAGGCAACAACGAACACTGGTGCTAGTGTTGTCTGATTTAGGAACACTGGTGCTAGTGTGGTCTGATTTAGGAACACTGGTGCTAGTGTGGTCTGATTTAGGAACACTGGTGCTAGTGTGGTCTGATTTAGGAACACTGGTGCTAGTGTGGTCTGATTTAGGAACACTGGTGTTAGTGTGGTCTGATATAGGAACACTGGTGTTAGTGTGGTCTGATATAGGAACACAACTTTTATTTTTATAGGCCAGTCTGAGATATGGTTATTCTTTGCAACTCTGCCTAGAAGGCCAGCATCCTGGAGTCGCCTCTTCACTGTTGACATTGAGACTGGTGTTTTGCGGGTACTATTTAATGAAGCTGCTAGTTGAGGACTTGTGAGGCGTCTGTTTCTCAAACTAGACACTAATATACTTGTCCTCTTGCTCAGTTGTGCACCAGGGCCTCCCACTCCTCTTTCTATTCTGGTTAGAGCCAGTTTGCGCTGTTCTGTGAAGGGAGTAGTACATAGCGTTGTATGAGATCTACAGTTTCTTGGCAATTTCTCACATGGAATAGCCTTCATTTCCCAGAACAAGAATAGACTGATGAGTTCCAGAAGAAAGTTTTGTTTCTGGCTATTTTCAGCCTGTAATCGAACCCACAAATGCTGATGCTCCAAATACTCAACTAGTCTAAAGAAGGCCAGTTTTATTGCTTCTTTAAATCAGCACAACAGTTTTCAGCTGTGCTAACATAATTGCAAAAGGGTTTTGTAATGATCAATTAGCCTTTTAAAATGATAAACTTGGATTAGCTAACACAACGTGCCATTGGAACACAGGAGTGATGGTTGCTGATAATGGGCCTCTGTACGTCTATGTAGATATTCCATTAGAAATCAGCTGTTTCCAGGTACAATAGTCATTTACAACATTAACAATATCTACACTGTATTTATGATCAATTTGATGTTATTTTAATGGACAACAAAAAATAGCTTTCTATCAAAAACAAGGAAATGTCTAAGTGACCCCAACCTTTTGAAAGGTAGTGTATGTTAAGTCACTTTTTGGAAACGGAACGGAGAAAACAAGGGGTAGCTTGTTCTCTACGTCGTCTGATTCTAGACATATCAGTCATCATCCCAGGACCCTCCGTTGAAGAGGTATTGACGAGCCAACTCCGAATATCCAAAGTTAAAAACTAATTGAAGGCGATACTTACTGGTGTTAATCAGATCTCCTGTCTCCTCCTCTTCATCTTTCAATGTGACAGTAATCTCTCCTTCCTTCTTCACTCCAAAAACAGCATCATCCTCTTCTTCCTCTTGTTTAACTGCAACGTCTTTCTCTTCTTCTTTCACTGTAACAGCCTGACCCTCTACTTGTTGTTTTACTGTAACATCCTCCTCTTCCTTCTCCTCTTTCACGACAATGTTCAGCCCCAGAGCTTCTTTCTCCGTCCAGCAGACCTCCTCTTCTTTAACAGGAGGGGAGTAGTTTAGGGAGCTCATTTTCGGGGATGTTAGCTAGCTAGCTATCATTAGCGACTAGGCTAATGCTAACTTAACCAGCCAGCTACTATAGCTGACTAATAAACAATAACGTAATATTAAATAGGTTAACAAGTAGATACGACAGAAGTGTGTCTAAAACACAGTAGGTAATATAGACCGAAAGCGTATAATTAGCTTGAATCTTTCGGCTATGTTGGCTAGCAAGCTACCGAGGTGGTTGACGAGCTGTTTATGAAGAACCGTCCACTAGATTATACGTCACGCTGCAGCATCGCCTGAAAGACGCACATCGCCGTCTGCTGACTGGAGGGAAACGCAGTTGAGGATCAGATTTTATTTCAGACAAAGATTATTTTACATGGATTTAATTAAATAATACTATTATATTGAGACATACAAAGACCTGAATGTGTTGGTTGATTAGTGAGAATAAAAAATGTTTACTACAGCACATTTAAGGCAGTTTCATTCAGTCAAACAACATCTAAATAAGTAGCCAGCTACTGTAGGTCTATACTGATCCTACATGGTGTAACAATACATCATGTAGATGTATATAATGAACAGACTAGGTCTATACTGCTCCTACATGGTGTAACAATACATCATGTAGATGTATATAATGAACAGACTAGGTCTATACTGCTCCTATATGGTGTAACAATACATCATGTAGATGTATATAATGAACAGACTAGGTCTATACTGCTCCTACATTGTGTAACAAAAGTTTGGGGTGACTTAGAAATGTCCTTGTTTTTGAAAGAAAATCATGTTTTTTGTCCATTAAAATAACATCAAATTGATCAGAAATACAGTGTAGACATTGTTAATGTTGTAAATGACTATTGTAGCTGGAAACGGCTGATTTTTTATGGAATATCTACATAGGTGTACAGAGGCCCATTATCAGCAACCATCACTCCTGTGTTCCAATGGCACGTTGTGTTAGCTAATCCAAGTTTATCATTTTAAAAGGCTAATTGATCATTAGAAAACCATTAGCACAGCTGAAAACTGTTGTGCTGATTTAACAAAGCTTTTGTAAACAGTGTTGTTGCATAACAATCAGGCAGTAGAACAACAATAATCATCACCCTCTTGACCAATCTTCCCTCCCCTTAACATTGGGTTGATTCAGACCCTGTCAGTGTACCAGGTGGACATTGGGTTTGATTCATTCATTTACGAACTCACTTCACTCGTAATAGAGGGATGCCCGCTCGGCTGATGCTAGCTCATGCAGAGATCAAATACACCGCTGGAACACCGATTAAGATGTTTGTTCACATGTCCTAATGATTTGAAACATTGCTCAGAAAACCAGGTGCTTTAATCAGCGTATGCTTACTTAGATTATGACCTTACTATCTCCATACTCAGCCTACTGCCGTAATTAGCTTAATATCTAATTATTAGTGTAATGTAAACATACTCATTAAAAACAAAGCACCAAGGTTTCGTCCCAAATGGCACCCTTTTCCCTAAATAGCGTGTTACTTTTGACCAAAGCCCTATTGACTCTAGTCAAAAGCAGTGCACTACATACGGAATAGGGTACCATTTGGGACGCACACCAAGTCAAGGTTAAAGGTGTGTCCTGAGGCAGAGAGAGATGTGTTTGTTTCCTTCGCGCCTCTTTCGCCTCTTGCACCTGTGTTTGTGTTACTTAAGCAACATGCAGAAGATGTTTGTGTTATTAGGTAACATGCAGAAGATGTTTGTGTTATTAGTCAACATGCAGAAGATGTTTGTGTTATTAGTCAACATGCAGATGATGTTTGTGTTATTAGTCAACATGCAGAAGATGTTTGTGTAACTAGTCAACATGCAGAAGATGTTTGTGTTATTAGTCAACATGCAGAAGATGTTTGTTACTAGTCAACATGCAGAAGACGTTTGTGTTACTTAAGAAACATGAAGAAGATGTTTGATTGTTAGGTTCCTTGTTAGGCCTGTAGCAAAGCCTACAATCGGTTGGTCAAATTTGTTAGGTTCCTTGTTAAGCCTGTAGCAAAGCCAACAATCAGTTGAGAGATTTGAGATTTTTTTTGGTTCCTTGTTAGGCCTGTAGCAAAGCCTACAATCGGTTGAGAGATTTGAGATTTGTTAGGTTCCTTGTTAGGCCTGTGGTAAAACCTACTATCGGTTGAACAGATTTGTTAGGTTCCTGTTAGTAAAAAGATTTCCGACTAGAACTAACTGATATCCTGGGAATGTACAGAATGTGGTCAGGTTAATGTGTGGAATTGTCTTTTAGAAGATTGACTGTATTAAAACCTCTTACATCTAGATGTTCCTCAATATCCAATGGTAGAGCGTGGCGCATATTACAAATACCTCAAAAATCCCAAATCTTCAATTTTTCAAACATATGACTATTTTACACCATTTTAAAGACAAGACTCTCCTTTATCTAACCACGATAAACGTTCACAAAAAACATAACAATTATTTTAAGAATTATAGATACAGAACTCCTTTATGCAATCGCGGTGTCCGATTTTAAAATAGCTTTTCGGTGAAAGCACATTTTGCAATATTCTGAATAGAAACCCCAGCCATCACGGGCTAGCTATTTAGACACCCACCAAGTTTGGCACTCACCAAACTCAGATTTACTATAAGAGAAATTGGATTACCTTTGCTTTTCTTCGTCAGAATGCACTCCCAGGACTTCTACTTCAACACCCAATGTTGTTTTGGTTCCAAATAATCCATAGTTATATCCAAATAGCTGCGTTTTGTTCTTGCGTTCAAGACACTATCCGAAGGGTGACGCGCCGGCACGTATCGTGACAAAAAATGTCAAAATATTCAATTACCGTACTTCGAAGCATGTCAAACGCTGTTTAAAATCAATTTTTATGCAATTTTTCTTGTGAAATAGCGATAATATTCCAACCGGGAGACGTTGTATCCGTTCAAACACTGAAAGAAGTAAAATGGAGTCGTCACATGCACGCATGCGCCAGTGTCAAAAAATCCCCACTCCTTAATCAACTGGTCTCTCTCTGTTTAACCAGAATAACATGAGTTGTGACCTTCAAGCTGTTAAACTGTTAGTCCATAATCAACTAGTCTCTCACTGAGACAGCTTCGATGGCCCAATAAAAAAAACAGTAAGTTTCTGCCAGCCAATGTGATAATTCCAGTACAGTACATGTGTAGAGGGATAATCCCAGTGCAGTACATGTGTAAATGGTTTAGAGGGATAATTCCAGTACAGTACATGTGTAAATGGTTTAGAGGGATAATTCCAGTACAGTACATGTGTAAAGGGTGTAGAGGGATCGTTCCAGTATAGTACATGTGTAGAGGGATAATTCCAGTGCAGTACATGTGTAGAGGGATAATTCCAGTACAGTACATGTGTAGAGGGATAATTCCAGTGCAGTACATGTGTAGAGGGTGTTGAGGGATAATCCCAGTACAGTACATGTGTAGAGGGATAATTCCAGTGCACCGGTTATTGACTGGAGACTTAAAATGCTGAAAACAGGTCCCTAGTGGAATGACAACAACATTGCTGCTTGTTAAAGAAGAGATGGAGAGAGAGAGACAGAGATAACCATATACATTGCACATGGACCGTAAGAAGTCCTGAAGGTATTGAAATGCCTGGGCTCGCAGGGGATGTGGTAATTCATAACCCATCATTTATACCTGTTAATTTATAACCAATCATATATACCTGTTAATTCATAACCCATCATTTATACCTGTTAGTTCATAACCCATCATTTATACCTGTTAATTCATAACCCATCATTTATACCTGTTAATTCATAACCCATCATTTATACCTGTTAGTTCATAACCCATCATTTATACCTGTTAATTTATAACCCATCATTTATACCTGTTAATTCATAACCCATCATTTATATCTGTTAATTCATAACCCATCATTTATATCTGTTAATTCATAACCCATCATTTATACCTGTTAATTCATAACCCATCATTTATACCTGTTAATTCATAACCCATCATTTATACCTGTTAGTTCATAACTCATCATTTATACCTGTTAATTCATAACCCATCATTTATACCTGTTAGTTCATAACCCATCATTTATACCTGTTAGTTCATAACCCATCATTTATACCTGTTAGTTCATAACCCATCATTTATACCTGTTAATTCATATCCCATCATTTATACCTGTTAATTCATAACCCATCATTTATACCTGTTAATTCATAACCCATCATTTATACCTGTTAGTTCATAACCCATCATTTATACCTGTTAATCCAGGGGTGGTTCAGACAGGCTGGCACGCTCCCTGACCATACTCGGCAGGAACTAATTGGGATCCATAATAAACCCCAGGAAGAGTAGCTGCTGCCTTGGCAGGAACTAATGGGGATCCATAATAAACCCCATGAAGAGTAGCTGCTGCCTTGGCAGGAACTAATGGGGATCCATAATAAATACAAATACTTTATCAATATATTTGTGTCTCTTTACTCTTTGATTCTAAAATGTTAATTAGCATCAAAGTAGATGACATGCAAGACAACAAATCCCTGCAACCTCCTGCATGTCATCTCTAGCCGACACCTTTCACAGAACAGTTCACTGAATTGTCCATTGAAATACATTTTGACAATTTAATCATTGCTACATTAAGGCCTGATTGGTGGAGTGCTGTAGAGATGGTTGTCCTTCTCGAAGGTTCTCCCTTCTCCAGAGAGTAACTCTGGAGCTCTATCGGAGTGAACATCGGGTTCTTGTTCACCTCCCTGACCAAGGCCCTTATCCCCCGATTTCTCAGTTTGGCCAGGCAGCCAGCTCTAGGAAGAGTTTTGGTGGTTCCAAACTTCTTCCATTTAAGAATGATGGAGGCCACTGTGTTCTTGGGGACCTTCAATGCTGCAGACATTTTTTGCTACCTTTCCCCAGATCTGTGCCTCGACACTATCCTGTCTCAGATCTCTATGGACAATTCCTTTGACCTCATGGCTTGGTTTTTGCTCTGACATGCACTGTAAACTGTGGGACCTTATATAGACAGGTGTGTGCCTTTCCAAATCATGTCTAATCAATTGAATTTACCACAAGTGGACTCCAATCAAGTTGTAGAAACATCTCAAGGATGATCAATGGAATCAGGATGCATCTGAGCTCAATTTCGAGTCTCATTGCAAAGGGTCTGAATACTTAAGTTAATCAATTTGCAAAAATGTCAAACTGTTTTTGGTTTGTCATTATGGGGTATTTTGTGTAGATTGATGAGGGGGGAAAATTATACAATTTTAGAATAAGGCTGTAACGTAACAAAATGTTGAAAAAGTGAAGGGTCTCGGAATACTTAACGAATGCTCTGTATATCACTGGCAGGGCTTTCTACCTCTGGCAGTGTTTTCTACCGCTGGGAGAGTTTTCTACCACTGGCAGTTTTGTACACAGTCATGTGATACGTGGTATAGAAAAGTCCAATCTTAGGAGAGTACACGCACTATACAGTTTGTCTGCAGGTGTCTATCTGTCAAAACCACTGATACAGGAGCCCCTCCACCCTCTGGTGGGATGGATCATGTCTACAGAGAAACCTAGATTCAAATACTTAGATGTTTGTTTATTGGGTATATGTTGTGAAATTGTTAGATATTACTTGATAGATATTACTGCACTGTCGCAGCTAGAAACACAAGCATTTCGCTACACCCACAATAATATCTGCTAAACATGTGTATGTGACCAATAAAATGTGATTTGATTTGAAATAAACGTCCTATTTAACAAAGGTGCTTTTGGCTGGAGTCAAAATGACTCCAAAGGATTTGAATTAAAAGTCAATTTTGATACAGAAACACTAAACCATGATTTATATATATTAAAAACAAGTTGTTTGACAAAGTCATTAAAAATTGGAATAATTGAATGAACCACATTTTGGCTATGATAAAAGATATGCCTCTGGGGTCAAAATGATCCATGTCAGAAGTATGGTTCAATGCAAATGTGTAGTGGGTGTGAAGTTTGTTTTAAATTCTCACTCATTAAACACGAATCAATCAACACATGCTTCTCTTTGAACGACTTAATATAATATTAACCTTTTATGAAATAAATAAAAAATAAACGTTTGGTTCCTCAACTGCGTTGCCCTCCAGTCAGCAGATGGCGATGTGCGTCTTTTAGGTTCAGGCGATGCTGCCAGTGTGACGTATAATCTAGTGGACGGGACGCTCCTTCAACAACAACAGCTAGTCAGACACCTCGGTAGCTTTCTAGCAAACATAGCTACAACATTCACGCTCTTTACACTGGTTTGGTGTATATTAGTCTCTGTGTATTAAACACATGTACTTGTATGTATGTACTTGTTGGCCCATTTAATTATATATTTACGTTGTTTGTCAGCTAGCTGGTTTGCTAAGTTAGCTTAGAACTAGGCTAGTCGCTAATGCTAGCTAGCTAACATCTCCGACCATGAGTTCACTAAGCTACTCTCCTCCTGTTAAAGAAGAGGAGGTCTGCTGGACGGAGAAAGAAGCTCTAGTGAAAGAGGAGGAGGAAGAGAAAGATGTTACAATACAACAACAAGTAGAGGGTGAGGCTGTTACCGTGAAAGAAGAAGAGAAAGACGTTACAGTGAAAGAAGAGGAAGACGCGTTCAGAGTGAAAGAGGAGGAGGATGTTACAGTAAAAGGAGAGGAGGATGCAGTTTTTGGAGTGAAAGAGGAGGGGGAGATGACTGTCACATTGGAGGAAGAAGAGGAGGTTGGAGATCTGTTTAACACCAGTAAGTACCGTCTCTGCAGTCGTTGAACCAATATGCAGTAAAGGGGTTCTACACTTTAATGTTGTTCTGTAGGAATGGCTGAAGCTTCACTGTAACGTGTAGAACATCAAGAGTGGACCATCAACAAAACGTTAACAATTGATCAAATGCATCCAATGACAATGCCTGAAATACTGTAGTCCTCAATATCTCCTATTAGATTAGCCCAATATGTTCTCTTAAAGGGACAATCAGCAGTTGTTACATCCATTTTGGGACTTATGCATTAATGATATGTACTCATTGTTTCTTGAATAAATCACTTATAAATGCCTCATGAGCTTAGTTCAACTGTCGTACCCCATCAGAACCCAAAATATAAGCTTTTATTTACTCCAATGTTTGTCAGTAAATATAAACAAACACTGTATATCCTCAAAACATGGTTAAAACTATAATGTTGGTATCATGGATGGTTACATTTCTCCAGCCCCATCCCTCAGCTTTTTACCGAAACGGGCAGGGAGTACGCTTTGTTATTGTTTCTACTGCTGATTGCTGCCCCTGTTACTCCTCAAGGTCCAAGGACTGTATGTTATTTTCAGAGGTAGACTGGCTCTGGCAGCTAAAATAGTCACATATTCCATCTAAATGTGAATCGATTCTCAATTGCGATACTTTCAAGGAAAATAGGCATGTTTCTCGACTCATAGCCTGACTTTAAAAAGGGATTTAGTGAGAATTAGCTTAGGAACCGCATGTCACAGCATGACAATGTGAACGCGATTGGTCGACAGTCTCTTGGACGGGAGTTATATACACCCTGACGTTTTCTGGAATAGTTTTTATTTGAAAACGTTTTTGTTTACTTGCCTGCCTATTGAATTTGGAATGCACTGTACTGTTCATCTCTGAAACTCACTTAGATAATTCCTTTTATACACCAGTAGCAATACAGGGATATAACATCTACAGGGTCCTACAGTAGGTCTATGTTATTGTTTGGTGAAGTTATGGGTCCTACAGTAGGTCTGTTATTGTTAGGTGAAGTTATGGGTCCTACAGTAGGTCTGTGTTATTGTTAGATAAAGTTATGGGTCCTACAGTAGGTCTATGTTGTTGTTAGGTGATGTTTTTGGCCAATTTGGCAAACACTTAGTTTACTTAGTTTTTCCCCCCAAGATGGCGTAGCAGTGCATACGTTTTTTGTCATCCTCCCGTTTCCTTTTTTGTATTTTTTGTATATATTCCAATTTACTTTCAATCTCTTTTTCTATTTTTAAATTAAATATACCTTCCGGTGCTGCTGATTGCTGCCCCCGTTACTCCTCAAGGTCCAAGGACTGTATGTTATATACATTTTCTGGAATAGTTTTTATTTGAAAACGTTTTTGTTTACTTGCCTGCCTATTGAATTTGGAATGCACTGTACTGTTCATCTCTGAAACTCACTTAGATAATTCCTTTGATACAGCAGTAGCAATACAGGGACATAACATCTACAGGGTCCTACAGTAGGTCTATGTTGTTATTAGGTGAAGTTATGGGTCCTACAGTAGGTCTATGTTGTTATTAGATGAAGTTATGGGTCCTACAGTAGGTCTATATTGTTATTAGGTGAAGTTATGGGTCCTACAGTAGGTCTATATTGTTATTAGGTTAAGTTATGGGTCCTACAGTAGGTCTATGTTATTGTTAGGTGAAGTTATGGGCCAATTTGGCAAACACTTAGTTTAACAATGTTAATCTCAATGTGACACAGATCCGCTATTTTTCTTTTAAATATAGCCAAAACATTCATTAGAGGCTAACCAGCTAATTAGCTACTAGCTATTTAGTCATTGTTAGCCACTGCTAGCGGCCTTTACCCTCTGCTCAGGCACCAGCCGCTTTTAGCCTGGATAATACCTGCCAGCCTCGGACTGTTTTTCTCCACTACAACGCCGGATTCCTGCCGTAAACCCTGGACCTTTACCCCTGATCATCACAGCTAGCTAGCTGCCACTGAGTGACCCAGCCCCAAAAGCTATCCCTGAGCCAGGTGCATCTCCCGGCTTGCAAACAAATTTACCACAACTACAATACCTCTTTCACCATTTGGCCCGGTCCCTTCGTCGACACGGCGCCCCGCCGTACCACTGCGACTGGTCCGCAGAAGTAATTTGCCTTTGCCGGACGTCGGAGCAGATGCTTCTACTTACCCCGGCCTGCTAACTTTAAACGCCGTGTCTCCCGCTTGCTAGCATAGCAACGACGGCTTCCCTGTTCAATCTATTGCTGTACACTGGACCCTATGATCATTTGGCTACATAGCTGATGCCTGCTGGACTGTTCATGTATCACGGTACTCCACTTTGTTTATCCTTTGTTTATCTGTTGGCCCTAGCCCGAACTCAGGCCCTGTGTGTAGTTAACCGAACCTCTCTGCCCATTCATCACCATTTCACCTGTTGTTGTTGTCTTAGCTGGTTAGCTGTTGTCTTACCCGTTGTTGTCTTAGCTAGCTCTCCCAATCAACACCTGTGATTGCTTTATGCCTCGCTTTATGTCTCTCTCAAATGTCAATATGCCATGTATACTATTGTTTAGGATTTTATCATTGTTTTAGTTTACTGCGGAGCCCCTAGTCCCACTGTACATGCCTTAGATACCTCCTTTGTCCCACTCCCACACATGCGGTGACCTCACCCAGTATAACCAGCATGTTCAGAGATGCAACCTTTCTTATCATCACTCAGTGCCTCTGGGATCACCTCCACTATACCCGCACCCCACCATAACCCTGTCTGCACATTATGCCCTGAATCTATTCTACCACGCCCAGAAACTGGCTCCTTTTATTCTCTGTCCCCAACGCACTAGACGACCAGTTTTAGCCGTACCCTCATCCTACTCCTCCTCTGTTCCTCTGGTGATGTGGAGGCTAACCCAGACCCTGCATGTCCCCAGGCATTCTCATTTGTTGACTAATGTAATCGAAAAAGCCTTGGTTTCATGCATGTTAACATCAGAAGCCTCCTCCCTAAGTTTGTTTTACTCACTGCTTTAGCACACTCCGCCAACCCTGATGTCCTTGCCGTGTCTGAATCCTGGCTTAGAAGGCCACCAAAAATTCAGAGATTTCCATACCCAACTACAATATTTTCCGTCAAGATAGAACTGCCAAAGGGGGAGGAGTTGCAGAGATAGCTTGCAAAGTTCTGTCATACTTTCCAGGTCCATGCCCAAACAGTTTGAGCTTCTAATTTTAAAAATGAATCTCTCCAGAAAGAAGTCTCTCACTGTTGCCGCCTGTTATAGACCCCCCTCAGCTCCCAGCTGTGCCCTGGACACCATATGTGAATTGATTGCCTTACATCTATCTTCAGAGTTCGTTCTGTTAGGTAACCTAAACTGGGATATGCTTAACACCCCAGCAGTCCTACAATCTAAGCTAGATGCCCTCAATCGCTCACAAATTATCAAGGAACCTACCAGGTACAACCCTAAATCCGTAAACATGGGCATCCTCATAGATATTATCCTGACCAACTTCTCTCCAAATACACCTCTGCTGTTTTCAATCAGGATCGCAGCGATCACTGCCTCATTGCCATGCAACCGCTATGGGTCCGCGATCAAACGACCACCCCTCATCACTATCAAACGCTCCCTAAAACACTTCTGCGAGCAGGCCTTTCTAATCGACCTGGCCCGGGTATCCTGGAAGGATATTGATCTCATCCCGTCAGTCGAGGATGCCTGGTCGTTCTTTAAAAGTAATTTCCTCACCATCTTAAATAAGCATGCCCCTTTCAAAAAATGTAGAACTAAGAACAGATATAGCCCTTGGTTCACTCCAGACATGACTGCCCTCGACCAACACAAAAACATCCTGTGGTGGACTGCACTAACATCGAATAGTCCGAGCGATATGCAACTTTTCAGAGAAGTCAAGAACCAATACACACAGTCAGTTAGGAAAGCAAAAGCTAGCTTTTTCAAACAGAAGTTTGCATCCTGTAGCTCTAACTCCAAAAAGTTTTGGGACACTAAAGTCCATGGAGAATAAGAGCACCTCATCCCAGCTGCCCACTGCACTGAGGCTAGGAAACACTGTCACGACCGATAAATCCATGATAATCGAGAATTTCAATAAGCGTTTCTCTACAGCTGGCCATGCTTTTCTCCTGGCTACCCCAACCCCGGCCAACAGCTCACCACCCCCCGCAGCTACTTGCCCAAACCTCTCCAGCTTCTCCTTCACCCAAATCCAGATAGCTGATATTCTGAAAGAGTTGCAAAACCTGACCCTCTCTTTCTAAAATTATCCGCCGCCATTGTGGCAACCCCTATTACTAGTCTGTTCAACCTCTCTTTCGTATCGTCTGAGATTCCTAAAGATTGGAACGCTTCCGCGTTCATCCCCCTCTTCAAAGGAGGTGACACTCTAGACCCAAACTGTTACAGACCTATATCCATCCTGCCCTGCCTTTCTAAGTTTAACAGATCGCTGACCATTTTGAATCCCACCGTACCTTCTCCGCTGTGCAATCCAGTTTCCGAGCTGGTCACGGGTGCACCTCAGCCACTCTCAAGGTACTAAACGATATCATAACCGCCATCGATAAAAGACAGTACTGTGGAGCCGTCTTCATCAACCTGGTTAAGGCTTTCGACTTTGTCAATCACCGTATTCTTATTGGCAGACTCAACAGCCTTGGTTTCTCAAATGACTGACTCGCCTGGTTCACCAACTACTTCTCAGAGTTCAGTGTGTCAAATCGGAGGGCCTGTTGTCCGGACCTCTGGCAGTCTCTATGGAGCTACCACAGGGTTCAATTCTCGGACCGACTCTTTTCTCTGTTCAACGATGTTGCTCTTGCTGCGTGTGATTCCTTGATCCACCTCTACGCAGATGACACCATTCTGTATACATCTGGCCCTTCTTTGGACACTGTGTTAACAAACCTCCAAACGAGCTTCAATGCCATACAACACTCCACCCGTGGCCTCCAACTGCTCTTAAACACAAGTAAAACTAAATGTATGCTCTTCAACCGATCACTACCCTCCCGTCCAGCATCGCTACTCTGGACGTTTCTGACTTAGAATATGTGGACACCTATAAATACCTAGGTGTCTGGCTACACTGTAAACTCTCCTTGCAGACTAATATTAAGCATCTCCAATCCAAAATTAAATCTAGAATCGGCTTCCAATTTCGCAAACAAAGCCTCCTTCACTCACGCTGCCAAACATACCCTCGTAAAACTGACTATCTTATAGATCCTTGACTTCTGCGATGTCATTTTCAAAATAGCCTCCAACACTCTACTCCAGCAAACTGGATGCAGTCTATCACAGTGCCATCCGTTTTGTCACCAAAGCCCCATGTTCTACCCACCACTGCGACCTGTATGCTCTTGTTGGCTGGCCCTCGCTACATATTCGTCGCCAAACCCACTGGCTCCAGGTAATTTATAAGTCTTTGCTAGGCCGCTTTAACTCAGCTCATTAGTCACCATAGCAACACCCATCCATAGCACGCGCTCCAGAAGGTATATCTCACTGGTCATCCCCAAAGCCAACACCTACTTTGGCTGCATTTCCTTCCAGTTCTCTGCTGCCAATGACTGGAACGAATTGCAAAAATCGCTGAAGTTGGAGACTTATATCTCCCTCACTAACTTTAAGCATCAGCTATCTGAGCAGCTTACCGATCGCTGCAGCTGTACACAGCCCATCTGTAAATAGCCCATCCAACTGCCTACCTCATCCCCATGTTTTTATATGCTTTTCTTGCTCACACCAGTATTTCTAACTATGTGTTTCTAACTATGTGTCGCACTGCTTTGCTTTATCTTGGCCAGGTCGCATTTGTAAATGAGAACTTGTTCTCAACTGGCCACCTGGTTAAATAAAGGTGAATAATAGTCACATGTTCAACTATCATTTGCTGATCTAGGAAATCATTTTCTGAATGCCAGTCAAATGACAAACATCACGACATATGTGAGGTTTGGGTACTACAGTAGGTCTATGTTATTGTTAGGTGAAGTTATGGGCCAATTTGGCAAAAACTTAGTGTACAACCGCTCATTGTCAGGCTGATGGAAAAGCTAGCCAAAGAGCATTTTACTGTTTGAAGTGTTTTTTAAGTATAAAGCGGTTGATTTGCGAAGAACATTAAAACGAGCCTTACAATTATAATCCAAAGTAGTGTGAAATGTACTCATAAGCAACCTGGAAATGGAGGTTACTTCCCTCACCATTCACATTCAGAATACATTGTGAAAAACTCAAATCTTCGCTCACCATTTTTGCTCCAGGCAGATATAGTACATCCATAACTTGTGGTTTCCTCATTACCAGATATACTACATCCATAACTAGTTGTTTCCTCATTAGCAGATATACTACATCCATAACTAGTGGTTTCCTCATTACCAGATATACTACATCCATAACTAGTGGTTTCCTCATTACCAGATATACTACATCCATAACTAGTGGTTTCCTCATTACCAGATATACTACATCCATAACTCGTGGTTTCCTCATTAGCAGATATACTACATCCATAACTCGTGGTTTCCTCATTAGCAGATATACTACATCCATAACTAGTGGTTTCATCATTCGCAGATATACTACATCCATAACTAGTGGTTTCCTCATTACCAGATATACTACATCCATAACTATCGGTTTCCTTATTAGCAGGGAGGTGTTTCTGCAATCAAATTGCATGTGCATCGCCCTCGTGCCGCAATTTTATTAAACACAGAAAGGGGCCTATATTGGAGACCAAACGTCGTCTGGCACACTGCTTAGGATTTCAGCATCTTTAACTTATTTCTAGCCTACAATCATCGATTTCACTACTAATGTGAAAACAAGACAAAATATGACTATTCTTGCTCATTTTAAGACATTTGTCCAACAATTTTAACATGACATTACAGACGTCAATTGTTGTACAACAACATCATGGCTACGCTGTTGGTATCACCTTTTACAGTGGATTTCTACTGTTGTGGGCCTTTAATCATCTGTCTGACTTTGTTGTTCACACAGGAGAGAGACGTGACTATCGTGGATCCTCTGGGGAGCCTCAACAACCTCGTGATGCTGAAGAGGCAGAGAAGAGTCTCTCCAGATCAAAACACCTCAGGAAACACCTGCAGAGATCCACAGGGAAGAGAACTCACTGCTGCTCTGACTGTGGGAAGAGATTCACCTCATCAGGCATTAAAATTCATCAGAAAATCCACACAGGAGAGAAATCTTATAGCTGTGATCAATTAGGGATAAGTTTTGGTCAATCTGGCAAGCTGACAGTGCACCAGAGAATACACACAGGAGAGAAACCTTATAGCTGTGATCAATGTGGGAAGAGTTTTACTACATCTGGCCATCTGACACTACACCAGAGAATACACACAGGAGAGAAACCTTATTGCTGTGATCAATGTGGGAAGCGTTTTTGTCAATCTGGACAGCTGACAGTGCACCAGAGAACACACACAGGAGAGAAACCTTATAGCTGTCATCAATGTGGGAAGAGTTTTACTACATCTTACCATCTGACACTACACCAGAGAACACACACTGGAGAGAAATCTTATAGCTGTGATCAATGTGGGAAGAGTTTTACAACATCTGGCCCTCTGACTCAACACCAGAGAATACACACAGGAGAGACCCCTTATAGCTGTGGTCAATGTGGGAAGAGTTTTGGTCGATCTGTCTATCTAGTATCACACCAGAGAACACACACAGGAGAGAAATCTTATAGCTGTGATCAATGTGGGAAGAGTTTGACTACATCTAGCTCTCTGACTCTACACCAGAGAATACACACAGGAGAGAAACCTTATAGCTGTGATCAATGTGGGAAGAGTTTTATAACATCTGGCTCTCTGACTGTACACCAGAGAATACATACAGGAGAGAAACCTTATAGCTGTGATCAGTGTGACGAGATTCACCGATAAAAGACATCTGATCAAACATCAGAAAATACATGAAGGAGTTATTTCATGATATCAATTATATAATGTCACAATGTAGAATGTTTTAACATTGTAGTTGGAGTATTTTAATAGTTTCACAATGTAGAACCCTAAACGTTTGCCCCCTGTTCTATTGATTTCAACATGGTATTGATATTAGCTTCAGGGGGAAAATCCAGGCTCTGAAATGGAAGAGTTACTATTTATGAGATTTAATAAAAAGTGACTAACAAAAAAAGAGTTGTGTTACACTTACCATGTTGATTCAAGTGCGTAACCAACATGGTATCTGTCTGTTTTCTACAAATTGTCCTCTAACCAGGGATGTACACATTATTCCCAGATTCCATGTGATTTTTGAGCTGTTAGTTTCAACAGGACGTGCAACCTCATCTCCCTCCTCTCGGCACAATTGATTACAACATGATATCGATGAGTTATGACAAATAAGTGTTCCTTTGTTCAGTGACCCCTAAATTTAAATGCATCACTCCAAAATGTAGCTGACTGTCTTCTGCAGGTTGTCCTCTAACCAGTGAGGTAAAAGATATCTCCCATTTCCATGTGTTTTTTTAGTTGTGTTAGTTTCAACATCATGTACAAGCTGATTTTCCCCCCTGATCGATATCAGTGATTTATTGCTACCTTTCAAAACAACAGCGTTTTTCGTGCTTATGCAATTTATAAGCTTCTTGTTTTAAAAAATACAAGTAATATGATTATTGTGGCAGATGTTTGTGTATATAGCACATTTTATGTTTAGATTTGGACATGTTAAAACTGTGTTTTGACATTGGGGCTATCCCACCTAGCAAAATGTCATTGAAAAGATGTTGAAAATAAGACTATGCAATCAAATATTTCATATTTACATTTCATATAACATTTAGTAATGATAATTATTTATGAAACCAACTGACAATTTTTTTGGTACAATTATATTGACATTGTTCCCCTGCTTTTAGAATCTCAGGGTTCATGGTGAGGACAACTTGGTTTCTGATTGTCTCAAGGTGGGCAGTCAAACAGTTTTATGTTTTGCGTTTAGCTAGTGCGTTGCCATGGATCACAGTTTATTTTGACTGCACGTTTTTCTGTATTGGAGATGAGTTTTGTTTGCGCTCGTTCCAAGGGGACAAGAGTTCTAGAAGCTAGTGAGTTTTAGGAAGACGAGAGTTCTAGAAGCTAGTGGGTTTTAGGAAGAAGAGAGTTCTAGAAGCTAGTGAGTTTTAGGAAGAAGAGAGTTCTAGAATCTAGTGAGTTTTAGGAAGATGAGAGTTCTAGAAGCTAGTAAGTTTTAGGATTCTATAGAAAGAAAAAGGAGAAACAAATAATCCTATTGTATATTATTATTTAGAAATACGTGTTTTTTTCTTGTTTTTAATTGTTGACACTCAGTAGACACCATATTTATATTGGTGAAGGTGAAGCATTGTAGTTGATTATAATGTGAAATGGAAGTTGTTTTCTGTTGGTGGTGAGCAAACTTGTCCAACAAAAATATAGGATATATTTGTTGTCTTGAAGGGAAAGGTGTTACAGGCTTTGGTTTTTCCATTTTATGTTTTGAGGTTGGACGCCAGCACGTCGTCTTGCTCGTCGTATAGCTCGTTAGCACATCTAGCTCGTCTAGCTCGTTAGCACGTCTAGCTCGTTAGCCCGTCCAGCTCGTTAGCTCGTTAGCACGTCTAGCTCGTTAGCACGTCTAGCTCGTCAGCACGTCTAGCTCGTTAGCCCGTCTAGCTCGTTAGCCCGTCTAGCTCGTTAGCCCGTCTAGCTCGTTAGCACGTCTAGCTCGTTAGCACGTAGGACGCACTGATTGGTGTCACCTCGTTAGTCAGTATGTGTTACACCTGTGCTGGCTTGTCCATCTCGTTAGTGGGAAGGTGTTTCACCTGAGCTGGTCCAGGTTCTATTTAAGAGTGTCTGGCCCAGTGCTCCAGTTGTCTTGATACATGTGGAGAGTCAACACCTTTAGTTGCTCCACCTTTTAGGTTTGCTTCCTGTCTTTAATTTTTTTGTGGGTTTTTCTTTTGTTTTCCTCTTCTTGGGCAGATTTAGTGGGTCTCATGGTGGGTGTCTTTTAGGTCCCAGTTGTTGTTACTAGTCAACTTCCAGTGGACACCCCCATAGTGTCTTTCAGAGCCCCTCCTAAAACCCCACCTGTTTAGTTGTGGTTGTTGTCAGTGACTCTTTGTTAGTTCCTCTTCTGTTTGAGCAACATTTTAGATTTTTCTTGCTGGGGAACGTAACAACAAACAATGTAGTAAAACAAGTTTATATTTTGGGTTGGATGTTGCATCCAATTGTTAATATTTTAATCAATGGCATTTCTTTAGGGTGCTCATTAGTCTTTCAGTTGTTAATCTTGTTTTTTATCCTCTGTTTGTTGTGTACTAAATATTTCTGTTTGTTTTCATAGTTTTTTCCCCCTGTGAAACCATTGTGTTGCATCCATGTCTGAAATGTGCTGTATAAATAAAGCTTGATTTGATTTAAACATATTGTAAAACAAATGAATCCAATGACTGACCAATCAAGACTATTTCCAAACCAATGAACAAATATGTGTAAAAGCAACACATTTCTTGGTCCATCTTAATATGAAAAACAGTATCAATCCCACTTTTCCAGGCTGCTGAAGGCGTGGTGGAGTGGTAAACACCACCCCCGGCTCTACCAGGGGCTTGAGGTGGTCTCCCACAGCTCTGCTTATGTCATGTTCTGTGGCCTTGCTGTTCCATTTCTTGACTGCAACACAGAAATAAACACATTTAGTCATATTATATAAAACACTCAGGGCCGGTTTCACAGACAAGGCTTAAGCTTAGTCCCAGACTAAAATGCTTGTTTGAGCTGTCTTAAGTCTGTGCAAGTCGCTTTGAGTTATGTTAAAATAGTGGTAGATTTAGCCTGTTCTGGACTAATCAAAGCCGATTGCAAGAGGGAGGATTAGAGCTACTCCAGGACTAAATGGAAGATTAAATGAATCTTTCAAAGAGGCAGGTTTAACTTCTGCTTAGTGCTGTTTGTGAGGGAGCCTGGACTATGTGGAATGTCTAAATGAAGACCAACATGCACTACAGAGGCCAGACCAGTACTTGTGGATAGGAGGAATCCATTACATTACATTACCTTGAGACCGCTTTCTTATGTACAAAGAAAATGCATTGGAGATAATATCTCTGCTTGAGCCTAGACTTTCCTCTCTGTCTCAAAGAGGAAGGCCTTCACCCAATTCTCTCCAAGTTCTGATCACTGAGGTTTTTGGCATCTGGAATATTTCATTGTGAAACTGGTGATTTGTGTCAGTGCCAGTGAAGCAACTGTGTGTTTAATAGTTGACAAAGTCTGCAGGAGTCTTTACATCTAGTTTCCTGATGCTGCTGGTAAAGCCAACTATAAAGTCTGCAGGAGGATTCTTTACATCTAGTTTCCTGATGCTGCTGGCCAAGCCAACTATAAAGTCTGCAGGAGGAGTCTTTACATCTAGTTTCCTGATGCTGCTGGCCAAGCCAACTATAAAGTTATCTGTAAAATTCGGTTTACTCATTGCAGATAATTGTAGCAGCAGTTTCTGTAGTGTAGTGGTTATCACGTTCGCTTAACACGCGAAAGGTCCTCGGTTCGAAACCGGGTGGAAACAGTGCTCTTTGACACGTCCAGTAAGGTACTGTACTTTTAACAGATAAAAGTTATTTTCTTAAATTCTGTATTTTGGAAGTTTGAATACGTGCCATGAATATCAGTAAAATTCGGTTTACTCCTTGTAGCTCAATGTAGCAGCAGTTTCTGTAGTGTAGTGGTAATCACGTTCGCTTAACACGCGAAAGGTCCTCGGTTTGAAACCGGGCGGAAACAGTGCTCTTTGACACGTGCAGTAGGCACTATACGTTTAACAGAGAATAGTTATTTTCATAAATTCTGTATTTTGGAAATTCGAATACGTGCCATGAATATCTGTAAAATTCGGTTTACTCCTTGTAGCTAAATGTAGCAGCAGTTTCTGTAGTGTAGTGGTTATCACGTTCGCTTTACATGCGAAAGGTCCCTGGTTCGAAACCAGGCGGAAACAACGCTCATTGACACATTCAAGAAGTATCATAGTGATAACAGAGAAATTCATTAATGACTTATTTTGGAAATTTGAATACCTGCCATGAATATCTTTAAAATTCGGTTTACTCCTTGTAGCTAATTGTAGCAGCAGTTTCTGTAGTCTAGTGGTTATCACGTTCGCTTTACATGCGAAATGTCCTCGGTTCGAAACTGGGTGGAAACAGTGCTCTTTAACACGTGCAGTAGGTATTGTACTTTTAACAGAGAATAGTTGTTTTCATAAATGCCTAATTTTGGAAATTTGAACGCGTGCCATGAATATCTGTAAAATTCGGTTTACTCCTTGCAGATAATTGTAGCAGCAGTGTCTGTAGTGTAGTGGTTATCACGTTTGCTTCACACTTGAAAAGTCCCTGGTTCGAAACCCGGTGGAAACAAAGCTAATTGACACATTCAAGAAGTATCATAGTGATAACAGAGAAATTCATTAATGACTTATTTTGGAAATTCGAATACGTGCCATGAATATCGGTAAAATTCTGTTTACTCCTTGCAGCTAATTATAGCAGCAGTTTCTGTAGTCTAGTGGTTATCAGGTTTGCTTAACACGCAAAGGTCCTCGGTTCGAAACCGGGTGGAAACAGTGCTCTTTGACATGTGCAGTAGGTACTGTACTTTTAACAGAGAAAAGTTATTTTCTTATATTCTGTATTTTGGAAATTCCAATACGTGCCATGAATATCTGTAAAATTCGGTTTACTCATTGCAGATAATTGTAGCAGCAGTTTCTGTAGTGTAGTGGTTATCATGTTTGCTTCACACGCGAAAGGTCCTTGGTTCGAAACCGTGCGGAAACAACGCTCATTGACACATTCAAGAAGTACTATAACGGTAACAGAGAATTTCATTAATGTCTTATTTTGGAAATTCGAATACGTGCCATGAATATCTGTAAAATTCGGTTTACTCCTTGTAGCAAAATGTAGCAGCAGTTTCTGTAGTGTAGTGGTTATCACGTTAGCTTAACCCGTGAAAGGTCCTCGGTTCGAAACCGGGTTGAAACAGTGCTCTTTGACACGTCTAGTAAGGTACTGTACTTTTAACAGAGAATAGTTATTTTCATAAATTCTGTATTTTGGAAGTTCGAATACGTGCCATGAATATCAGTAAAATTCGGTTTACTCCTTGTAGCTAAATGTTGCAGCAGTTTCTGTAGTGTAGTGGTTATCACTTTTGCTTCACACGCGAAAGGTCCCTGGTTCGAAACCAGGCGGAAACAAAGCTAATTGACATATTCAAGAAGTATCATAGTGATAACAGAGAAATTCATTAATGACTTTTTTGGAAATTCGAATACGTGCCATGAATATCGGTAAAATTCGGTTTACTCCTTGCAGCTAATTGTAGCAGCAGTTTCTGTAGTCTAGTGGTTATCACGTCGAACCGAGGACGCGAAAGGTCCTCGGTTCGAAACCGGGTGGAAACAGTGCTCTTTGACATGTGCAGTAGATACTATACTTTTAACAGAGAATAGTTATTTTCATAAATACCTAATTTTGGAAATTTGAACGCGTGCCATGAATATCTGTAAAATTCGGTTTACTCCTTGTAGCAAAATGTAACAGCAGTTTCTGTAGTGTAGTAATTATCACGTTTGCTTCACACGCGAAAGGTCCCTGGTTCGGAAACAACGCTCATTGACAAATTCAAGAAGTACCGTAGTGGTAACAGAGAATTTCATTAGTGCCTTATTTTGGAAATTCGAATACGTGCCATGAATATCTGTAAAATTCGGTTTACTCCTTGTAGCTAATTGTAGCAGCAGTTTCTGTAGTCTAGTGGTTATCACGTTCGCTTTACATGCGAAATGTCCTCGGTTCGAAAGTGGGTGGAAACAGTGCTCTTTAACACGTGCAGTAGGTACTATACTTTTAACCGAGAATAGTTATTTTCATAAATACCTAATTTTGGAAATTTGAACACGTGCCATGAATATCAGTAAAATTCGGTTTACTCCTTGCAGATAAGTGTTGCAACAGTTTCTGTAGTGTAGTGGTTATCACGTTAGCTTCACACGCGAAAGGTCCCTGGTTCGAAACCGGGTGGAAACAACGCTCATTGACACATTCAAGAAGTACTATTGTGGTAACAGAGAATTTCATTACTGCTGTATTTTGGAAATTCGAATTCGTGCCATGAATATCTGTAAAATTCGGTTTACTCCTTGCAGAAAAATCAAGCAGCAGTTTCTGTAGTGTAGTGGTTATCACGTTCGCTTTACACGCGAAAGGTCCTCGTTTTGAAACTGTGTGGAAACAGTGCTATTTGACATGTGCAGTAGGTACTGTACTTTTAACAGAGAATAGTTATTTTCATAAATTCTGTATTTTGGAAGTTCAAATACGTGCCATGAATATCTGTAAAATTCGGTTTACTCCTTGCAGATAATTGTAGCAGCAGTTTCTGTAGTGTAGTGGTTATCACGTTTGCATCACACGTGAAAAGTCCCTGGTTCGAAACGTTGCGGAAACAACGCTAATTGACACATTCAAGAAGTATCATAGTGATAAGAGAGAAATTCATTAACGACTTATTTTGGAAATTCGAATACGTGCCATGAATATCGGTAAAATTCGGTTTACTCCTTGCAGCTAATTGTAGCAGCAGTTTCTGTAGTGTAGTGGTTATCACGTTTGCTTCACACGTGAAAAGTCCCTGGTTCGAAACCCAGCGGAAACAACGCTAATCGACACATTCAAGAAGTATCATAGTGATAACAGAGAAATTCATTAATGACTTATTTTGGAAATTCGAATACGTGCCATGAATATCGGTAAAATTCGGTTTACTCCTTGTAGCTAATTGTAGAAGCAGTTTCTGTAGTGTAGTGGTTATCACGTTTGCTTAACACGCAAAGGTCCTCGGTTCGAAACCGGGTGGAAACAGTGCTCTTTGACATGTGCAGTAGGTACTGTACTTTTAACAGAGAAAAGTTATTTTCATATATTCTGTATTTTGGAAATTTGAATACGTGCCATGAATATCTGTAAAATTCGGTTTACTCATTGCAGATAATTGTAGCAGCAGTTTCTGTAGTGTAGTGGTTATCACGTTTGATTCACACACGAAAGGTCCCTGGTTCGAAACCGGGCGGAAACAATGCTCATTGACACATTCAAGAAGTACTATAACGGTAACAGAGAATTTCATTAATGCCTTATTTTGGAAATTCGAATACGTGCCATGAATATCTGTAAAATTCGGTTTACTCCTTGTAGCAAAATTTAGCAGCAGTTTCTGTAGTGTAGTGGTTATCACGTTCGCTTTACATGCGAAAGGTCCTCGGTTCGAAACCGGGCGGAAACAGTGCTCTTTGACACGTCCAGTAAGGTACTGTACTTTTAACAGAGAAAAGTTATTTTCATAAATTCTGTATTTTGGAAGTTCAAATACGTGCCATGAATATCAGTAAAATTTGGTTTACTCCTTGTAGCTAAATGTAGCAGCAGTTTCTGTAGTGTAGTGGTAATCACGTTCGCTTAACACGCGAAAGGTCCTCGGTTCGAAACCGGGCGGAAACAGTGCTCTTTGACACGTGCAGTAGGTACTATACTTTTAACAGAGAATAATTATTTTCATAAATTCTGTATTTTGGAAATTCGAATACGAGCCATGAATATCTGTAAAATTCGGTTTACTTCTTGTAGCTAAATGTAGCAGCAGTTTCTGTAGTGTAGTGGTTATCACTTTCGCTTAACACGCGAAAGGTCCCTGGTTCGAAACCAGGTGGAAACAACGCTCATTGACACATTCAAGAAGTATCATAGTGATAACAGAGAAATTCATTAATGACTTATTTTGGAAATTTGAATACCTGCCATGAATATCTTTAAAATTCGGTTTACTCCTTGTAGCTAATTGTAGCAGCAGTTTCTGTAGTCTAGTGGTTATCACGTTCGCTTTACATGCGAAATGTCCTCGGTTCGAAACTGGGTGGAAACAGTGCTCTTTAACACGTGCAGTAGGTATTGTACTTTTAACAGAGAATAGTTGTTTTCATAAATGCCTAATTTTGGAAATTTGAACGCGTGCCATGAATATCTGTAAAATTCGGTTTACTCCTTGCAGATAATTGTAGCAGCAGTGTCTGTAGTGTAGTGGTTATCACGTTTGCTTCACACTTGAAAAGTCCCTGGTTCGAAACCCGGTGGAAACAAAGCTAATTGACACATTCAAGAAGTATCATAGTGATAACAGAGAAATTCATTAATGACTTATTTTGGAAATTCGAATACGTGCCATGAATATCGGTAAAATTCTGTTTACTCCTTGCAGCTAATTATAGCAGCAGTTTCTGTAGTCTAGTGGTTATCAGGTTTGCTTAACACGCAAAGGTCCTCGGTTCGAAACCGGGTGGAAACAGTGCTCTTTGACATGTGCAGTAGGTACTGTACTTTTAACAGAGAAAAGTTATTTTCTTATATTCTGTATTTTGGAAATTCCAATACGTGCCATGAATATCTGTAAAATTCGGTTTACTCATTGCAGATAATTGTAGCAGCAGTTTCTGTAGTGTAGTGGTTATCATGTTTGCTTCACACGCGAAAGGTCCTTGGTTCGAAACCGTGCGGAAACAACGCTCATTGACACATTCAAGAAGTACTATAACGGTAACAGAGAATTTCATTAATGTCTTATTTTGGAAATTCGAATACGTGCCATGAATATCTGTAAAATTCGGTTTACTCCTTGTAGCAAAATGTAGCAGCAGTTTCTGTAGTGTAGTGGTTATCACGTTAGCTTAACCCGCGAAAGGTCCCTGGTTCGGAAACAACGCTCATTGACAAATTCAAGAAGTACCGTAGTGGTAACAGAGAATTTCATTAGTGCCTTATTTTGGAAATTCGAATACGTGCCATGAATATCTGTAAAATTCGGTTTACTCCTTGTAGCTAATTGTAGCAGCAGTTTCTGTAGTCTAGTGGTTATCACGTTCGCTTTACATGCGAAATGTCCTCGGTTCGAAAGTGGGTGGAAACAGTGCTCTTTAACACGTGCAGTAGGTACTATACTTTTAACCGAGAATAGTTATTTTCATAAATACCTAATTTTGGAAATTTGAACACGTGCCATGAATATCAGTAAAATTCGGTTTACTCCTTGCAGATAAGTGTTGCAACAGTTTCTGTAGTGTAGTGGTTATCACGTTAGCTTCACACGCGAAAGGTCCCTGGTTCGAAACCGGGTGGAAACAACGCTCATTGACACATTCAAGAAGTACTATTGTGGTAACAGAGAATTTCATTACTGCTGTATTTTGGAAATTCGAATTCGTGCCATGAATATCTGTAAAATTCGGTTTACTCCTTGCAGAAAAATCAAGCAGCAGTTTCTGTAGTGTAGTGGTTATCACGTTCGCTTTACACGCGAAAGGTCCTCGTTTTGAAACTGTGTGGAAACAGTGCTATTTGACATGTGCAGTAGGTACTGTACTTTTAACAGAGAATAGTTATTTTCATAAATTCTGTATTTTGGAAGTTCAAATACGTGCCATGAATATCTGTAAAATTCGGTTTACTCCTTGCAGATAATTGTAGCAGCAGTTTCTGTAGTGTAGTGGTTATCACGTTTGCATCACACGTGAAAAGTCCCTGGTTCGAAACGTTGCGGAAACAACGCTAATTGACACATTCAAGAAGTATCATAGTGATAAGAGAGAAATTCATTAACGACTTATTTTGGAAATTCGAATACGTGCCATGAATATCGGTAAAATTCGGTTTACTCCTTGCAGCTAATTGTAGCAGCAGTTTCTGTAGTGTAGTGGTTATCACGTTTGCTTCACACGTGAAAAGTCCCTGGTTCGAAACCCAGCGGAAACAACGCTAATCGACACATTCAAGAAGTATCATAGTGATAACAGAGAAATTCATTAATGACTTATTTTGGAAATTCGAATACGTGCCATGAATATCGGTAAAATTCGGTTTACTCCTTGTAGCTAATTGTAGAAGCAGTTTCTGTAGTGTAGTGGTTATCACGTTTGCTTAACACGCAAAGGTCCTCGGTTCGAAACCGGGTGGAAACAGTGCTCTTTGACATGTGCAGTAGGTACTGTACTTTTAACAGAGAAAAGTTATTTTCATATATTCTGTATTTTGGAAATTTGAATACGTGCCATGAATATCTGTAAAATTCGGTTTACTCATTGCAGATAATTGTAGCAGCAGTTTCTGTAGTGTAGTGGTTATCACGTTTGATTCACACACGAAAGGTCCCTGGTTCGAAACCGGGCGGAAACAATGCTCATTGACACATTCAAGAAGTACTATAACGGTAACAGAGAATTTCATTAATGCCTTATTTTGGAAATTCGAATACGTGCCATGAATATCTGTAAAATTCGGTTTACTCCTTGTAGCAAAATTTAGCAGCAGTTTCTGTAGTGTAGTGGTTATCACGTTCGCTTTACATGCGAAAGGTCCTCGGTTCGAAACCGGGCGGAAACAGTGCTCTTTGACACGTCCAGTAAGGTACTGTACTTTTAACAGAGAAAAGTTATTTTCATAAATTCTGTATTTTGGAAGTTCAAATACGTGCCATGAATATCAGTAAAATTTGGTTTACTCCTTGTAGCTAAATGTAGCAGCAGTTTCTGTAGTGTAGTGGTAATCACGTTCGCTTAACACGCGAAAGGTCCTCGGTTCGAAACCGGGCGGAAACAGTGCTCTTTGACACGTGCAGTAGGTACTATACTTTTAACAGAGAATAATTATTTTCATAAATTCTGTATTTTGGAAATTCGAATACGAGCCATGAATATCTGTAAAATTCGGTTTACTTCTTGTAGCTAAATGTAGCAGCAGTTTCTGTAGTGTAGTGGTTATCACTTTCGCTTAACACGCGAAAGGTCCCTGGTTCGAAACCAGGTGGAAACAACGCTCATTGACACATTCAAGAAGTATCATAGTGATAACAGAGAAATTCATTAATGACTTATTTTGGAAATTTGAATACCTGCCATGAATATCTTTAAAATTCGGTTTACTCCTTGTAGCTAATTGTAGCAGCAGTTTCTGTAGTCTAGTGGTTATCACGTTCGCTTTACATGCGAAATGTCCTCGGTTCGAAACTGGGTGGAAACAGTGCTCTTTAACACGTGCAGTAGGTATTGTACTTTTAACAGAGAATAGTTGTTTTCATAAATGCCTAATTTTGGAAATTTGAACGCGTGCCATGAATATCTGTAAAATTCGGTTTACTCCTTGCAGATAATTGTAGCAGCAGTGTCTGTAGTGTAGTGGTTATCACGTTTGCTTCACACTTGAAAAGTCCCTGGTTCGAAACCCGGTGGAAACAAAGCTAATTGACACATTCAAGAAGTATCATAGTGATAACAGAGAAATTCATTAATGACTTATTTTGGAAATTCGAATACGTGCCATGAATATCGGTAAAATTCTGTTTACTCCTTGCAGCTAATTATAGCAGCAGTTTCTGTAGTCTAGTGGTTATCAGGTTTGCTTAACACGCAAAGGTCCTCGGTTCGAAACCGGGTGGAAACAGTGCTCTTTGACATGTGCAGTAGGTACTGTACTTTTAACAGAGAAAAGTTATTTTCTTATATTCTGTATTTTGGAAATTCCAATACGTGCCATGAATATCTGTAAAATTCGGTTTACTCATTGCAGATAATTGTAGCAGCAGTTTCTGTAGTGTAGTGGTTATCATGTTTGCTTCACACGCGAAAGGTCCTTGGTTCGAAACCGTGCGGAAACAACGCTCATTGACACATTCAAGAAGTACTATAACGGTAACAGAGAATTTCATTAATGTCTTATTTTGGAAATTCGAATACGTGCCATGAATATCTGTAAAATTCGGTTTACTCCTTGTAGCAAAATGTAGCAGCAGTTTCTGTAGTGTAGTGGTTATCACGTTAGCTTAACCCGTGAAAGGTCCTCGGTTCGAAACCGGGTTGAAACAGTGCTCTTTGACACGTCTAGTAAGGTACTGTACTTTTAACAGAGAATAGTTATTTTCATAAATTCTGTATTTTGGAAGTTCGAATACGTGCCATGAATATCAGTAAAATTCGGTTTACTCCTTGTAGCTAAATGTTGCAGCAGTTTCTGTAGTGTAGTGGTTATCACTTTTGCTTCACACGCGAAAGGTCCCTGGTTCGAAACCAGGCGGAAACAAAGCTAATTGACATATTCAAGAAGTATCATAGTGATAACAGAGAAATTCATTAATGACTTTTTTGGAAATTCGAATACGTGCCATGAATATCGGTAAAATTCGGTTTACTCCTTGCAGCTAATTGTAGCAGCAGTTTCTGTAGTCTAGTGGTTATCACGTCGAACCGAGGACGCGAAAGGTCCTCGGTTCGAAACCGGGTGGAAACAGTGCTCTTTGACATGTGCAGTAGATACTATACTTTTAACAGAGAATAGTTATTTTCATAAATACCTAATTTTGGAAATTTGAACGCGTGCCATGAATATCTGTAAAATTCGGTTTACTCCTTGTAGCAAAATGTAACAGCAGTTTCTGTAGTGTAGTAATTATCACGTTTGCTTCACACGCGAAAGGTCCCTGGTTCGGAAACAACGCTCATTGACAAATTCAAGAAGTACCGTAGTGGTAACAGAGAATTTCATTAGTGCCTTATTTTGGAAATTCGAATACGTGCCATGAATATCTGTAAAATTCGGTTTACTCCTTGTAGCTAATTGTAGCAGCAGTTTCTGTAGTCTAGTGGTTATCACGTTCGCTTTACATGCGAAATGTCCTCGGTTCGAAAGTGGGTGGAAACAGTGCTCTTTAACACGTGCAGTAGGTACTATACTTTTAACCGAGAATAGTTATTTTCATAAATACCTAATTTTGGAAATTTGAACACGTGCCATGAATATCAGTAAAATTCGGTTTACTCCTTGCAGATAAGTGTTGCAACAGTTTCTGTAGTGTAGTGGTTATCACGTTAGCTTCACACGCGAAAGGTCCCTGGTTCGAAACCGGGTGGAAACAACGCTCATTGACACATTCAAGAAGTACTATTGTGGTAACAGAGAATTTCATTACTGCTGTATTTTGGAAATTCGAATTCGTGCCATGAATATCTGTAAAATTCGGTTTACTCCTTGCAGAAAAATCAAGCAGCAGTTTCTGTAGTGTAGTGGTTATCACGTTCGCTTTACACGCGAAAGGTCCTCGTTTTGAAACTGTGTGGAAACAGTGCTATTTGACATGTGCAGTAGGTACTGTACTTTTAACAGAGAATAGTTATTTTCATAAATTCTGTATTTTGGAAGTTCAAATACGTGCCATGAATATCTGTAAAATTCGGTTTACTCCTTGCAGATAATTGTAGCAGCAGTTTCTGTAGTGTAGTGGTTATCACGTTTGCATCACACGTGAAAAGTCCCTGGTTCGAAACGTTGCGGAAACAACGCTAATTGACACATTCAAGAAGTATCATAGTGATAAGAGAGAAATTCATTAACGACTTATTTTGGAAATTCGAATACGTGCCATGAATATCGGTAAAATTCGGTTTACTCCTTGCAGCTAATTGTAGCAGCAGTTTCTGTAGTGTAGTGGTTATCACGTTTGCTTCACACGTGAAAAGTCCCTGGTTCGAAACCCAGCGGAAACAACGCTAATCGACACATTCAAGAAGTATCATAGTGATAACAGAGAAATTCATTAATGACTTATTTTGGAAATTCGAATACGTGCCATGAATATCGGTAAAATTCGGTTTACTCCTTGTAGCTAATTGTAGAAGCAGTTTCTGTAGTGTAGTGGTTATCACGTTTGCTTAACACGCAAAGGTCCTCGGTTCGAAACCGGGTGGAAACAGTGCTCTTTGACATGTGCAGTAGGTACTGTACTTTTAACAGAGAAAAGTTATTTTCATATATTCTGTATTTTGGAAATTTGAATACGTGCCATGAATATCTGTAAAATTCGGTTTACTCATTGCAGATAATTGTAGCAGCAGTTTCTGTAGTGTAGTGGTTATCACGTTTGATTCACACACGAAAGGTCCCTGGTTCGAAACCGGGCGGAAACAATGCTCATTGACACATTCAAGAAGTACTATAACGGTAACAGAGAATTTCATTAATGCCTTATTTTGGAAATTCGAATACGTGCCATGAATATCTGTAAAATTCGGTTTACTCCTTGTAGCAAAATTTAGCAGCAGTTTCTGTAGTGTAGTGGTTATCACGTTCGCTTTACATGCGAAAGGTCCTCGGTTCGAAACCGGGCGGAAACAGTGCTCTTTGACACGTCCAGTAAGGTACTGTACTTTTAACAGAGAAAAGTTATTTTCATAAATTCTGTATTTTGGAAGTTCAAATACGTGCCATGAATATCAGTAAAATTTGGTTTACTCCTTGTAGCTAAATGTAGCAGCAGTTTCTGTAGTGTAGTGGTAATCACGTTCGCTTAACACGCGAAAGGTCCTCGGTTCGAAACCGGGCGGAAACAGTGCTCTTTGACACGTGCAGTAGGTACTATACTTTTAACAGAGAATAATTATTTTCATAAATTCTGTATTTTGGAAATTCGAATACGAGCCATGAATATCTGTAAAATTCGGTTTACTTCTTGTAGCTAAATGTAGCAGCAGTTTCTGTAGTGTAGTGGTTATCACTTTCGCTTAACACGCGAAAGGTCCCTGGTTCGAAACCAGGTGGAAACAACGCTAATTGACACGTTCAAGAAGTATCATAGTGATAACAGAGAAATTCATTAATGACTTATTTTGGAAATTCGAATACGTGCCATGAATATCGGTAAAATTCGGTTTACTCCTTGCAGCTAATTGTAGCAGCAGTTTCCGTAGTCTAGTGTCGAACCAAGGACGCGAAAGGTCCTTGGTTCGAAACCGGGTGGAAACAGTGCACTTTGACACGTGCAGTAGGTACTGTAGTTTTAACAGCGAAAAGTTATTTTCATAAATACCTAATTTTGGAAATTTGAACGTGTGCCATGAATATCTGTAAAATTCGGTTTACTCCTTGAAGCAAAATGTAACAGCAGTTTCTGTAGTGTAGTGGTTATCAAGTTTGCTTCACACGCGAAAGGTTCCTGGTTCGAAACCGGGTGGAAACAACGCTCATTGACACATTCAAGAAGTACTATGGCGGTAACAGAGAATTTCATTAATGCCTTATTTTGGAAATTCGAATACCTGCCATGAATATCTTTAAAATTCGGTTTACTCCTTGTAGCTAATTGTAGCAGCAGTTTCTGTAGTCTAGTGGTTATCACGTTCGCTTTACATGCGAAATGTCCTCGGTTCGAAAGTGGGTGGAAACAGTGCTCTTTAACACGTGCAGTAGGTACTATACTTTTAACCGAGAATAGTTATTTTCATAAATACCTAATTATGGAAATTTGAACACGTGCCATGAATATCAGTAAAATTCAGTTCACTCCTTGCAGATAAGTGTTGCAGCAGTTTCTGTAGTGTAGTGGTTATCACGTTAGCTTCACACGCGAAAGGTCCCTGGTTCGAAACCGGGTGGAAACAACGCTCATTGACACATTCAAGAAGTACTATTGTGGTAACAGAGAATTTCATTATTGCCTTATTTTGGAAATTCGAATACGTGCCATGAATATCTGTAAAATTCGGTTTACTCCTTGTAGCAAAATCAAGCAGCAGTTTCTGTAGTGTAGTGGTTATCACGTTTGCTTCACACGTCCCTTTTTGGAGTTTCAGAAGTGGAAGAGAAGCAGGTGTCTGAGTGCTTGAGAGAGAATATCGTTGTTTTTGGAGGTCTATTTGCTTTATAAGTTTGAAAGTTTGTGAGTGACTGTAGTGAAGTTTCTGTGAAACTTTTTTGCTATTGTCCCCCATCAGCGTGAGCTGTTTGGGGGATATTGCTTAAAATAACCGGACAGACAACATGGCTTCGACATCAAGAATACAAACGACGACGAGAAAGGACAACAGTGAAATCAGAATGTTAAACGAAGAACTGAAAAAAAGAACATATGAGAAGGAACTGACGGTGAACGTGGAAATAAGTGGAGAAGGGAAAATAACAACGATGGAATTGCTGAGAGGAATAAAGGAAGTTTGCGGAGCAATACTGGGATGTCGAATGAAAGACGGAAATAAGTATGAAATAACAATGTCTCATGTAAATGGAAAAGAAAGACTAATAGACGGGCTAAAGATAAAGAACTGTCAAATCATGGCTAAAGAATTAGGGAACGATGAGCTGGTGGTGTCCTTTTTGAACTTGCCCGCATACATTACGGATGAGGAGATAGAAGAGAAACTAAAAGGCTGGAATGTGAAGGCGACCACGCCAATCAAGAGGAGGATGTGGCCAGGAACGGACATTGTAGATGGGACGAGATTTTGCAAGGTAAAGTTTACAGACAATGTGCAATCCTTGCCATATTCTACTAAATTTAACACTGTCGAGGGATTTGAATATTTTCGTGTAATCCACGACAATCAAGTGAAGGTATGTAGATTATGTATTCAGCCGGGGCACATACTAAAGGAATGTCCGGAATTCACATGCCACAAATGTAGTGAACAAGGGCATTATGCCAGAGAATGTCGGAACATAGGAAATGTGTGCAAAATGTGTGACAGACCCAAAGTTAGATGTAGCTGTAATAAGGGAGAAGATCACTTACTTTTGCAAACAATGGACCTCACGTCTGAGGAAGGGGAGGGGAGTGTGCCGATGGAGAGAGAGGATGAGAGTGACATGGAGAGTGTGACTCCAGAGACAATGGCAGATAAGCTTGAAGAGCCTGTAATGTCTTATGGCAAAGCACGAGGCGGGGTTTTAGTCTCTGCTGCTGACAAGGTGGAACAGCAGCACATGATGGGTGAAATACATACACAGGTGGAGATGGTGCAAGGTGCTTCTCAGGTGCCTGAGCCAGCTTTAAGCCTGTGTGAGAATTACACCAAAGAGTGGGTTGGGTCCACTGAAGTCACGGGCACTGTTAAAGCGCACTTTTCAAAAGGCTTCACAGCCGCTCCCCCCAAAAAATCCAAATAAAGAGACGGATGATGAAATAGATGGTGAGGATCTTCAGTTGTTTGTAAAAAATAAGAGGTCATTGTCGAAAACCAGGGAGATGATGGGATTTGGAAAAAAGAAAAAGTAGGATTTGAAAGGACTTGTTTGACTCTGATTATACTTCTGCAAACATTAATAATGATTACAGTCGCATCCCTAAACGGTAACAGTTTGAGAAACATGAGAAAATTTGAGCAGGTATTAGTGTCTGTTAAGGCAGAAATGTTGTGTTTTCAAGAGACCAATTGGACAGAATCCAAAATGCAGGAGATTAAGAGTAAATGGTCTGATTTAATTTTTTGTAGTCATGGAGGGAGATAAAACATGTGGTGTGGCTATTTTGATAAAAAATGATGTGGTGCAAAATGTAAAACAAATATATGCTGACAATGATGGTAGACTTATTGTAATTGAATTTGAAGTTCAAAATGTAGTTTTTCGTTTAATTAATGTTTATGCTTCAAATATTGAATCTGAAAGGAGAGAAATGTTTCACAAATTAAAAACACTGTGCTCAGAAAACTGTATACTGATAGGAGATTTTAATGTGAGGTGTAGTAGAATGGATGCCTCTAGTTGTGCTAAATTCAGACATGACTCTTCTAGAAATGCATTATGGAAACTTATGAATGAGGAGAATCTAGTAGATATATGGAGGGCTGAAAATCCAAACAGAAGAGTATTCTCTAGAAGGCAGGTGGTTCTAAAGGAATTAAAACAAAGCAGAATTGATTTATGTCTAGCAAAACAAGAATTGGTGCAGAATGTTAAGAAGGTGTCATATACCTTTACAGCATATAGTGATCATGCAGTAATGTCATTTGAAATGGGTTTTGGTGTGGAGAGGAGAGGGGGAGGTGTATGGTGTTTAAATGCCAGTCTGTTAAAGGAGGAAGGATATAGAAATGAAATTGTTGAATGTATTAATGATGAAATGTCTAATGTACTGTTAAAAGAGAATGTGTGTTTATGGTGGGAGGAAGTGAAAGTAAAAGTAAAAAATAGGAGTATTAGGTACGCAAAAAATCATAACCGGTTAGATAAGCAGAAAGAAATAATGCTTAGGAATAGGATGTTGCATGAACTTGAAAAGGCTGATACGGATCCAGACTATGATGTTGTGAATTATTTGAAAATCCATGCAGAGCTGGGTAGTTATGAAAAAAAGAAATGTTTGGGTGCTATTGTTAGGAGCAGGGCACAGTACGCTTTGGAGGGAGAGAAATGTACATCCTTTTTTTTGGGTCTGGAAAAAAGAAAACAAACTAAGAGTTACATTCTAGAGTTGGAAGATGAAAGAGGTGTAAAGGTAAACGATTTTGTTGGGATCTTAGAGACAGTTGAAAACTTTTACAGAAATCTTTACAAAAAGAATGATGTAGATAAAGTGTGTGTTGTAAAAGTGTTGGATACAATTAGTGCCAAAGTATCGCAGGCAGAGAGAATGATGTGTGATGAAGAGATTTCGATTATGGAAATCAAGGAAGCAATTGTTAGCACACAAGGTAATAAAAGTCCGGGTTTGGACGGTTTAACAAATGAGTTCTATAAAGTCTTTGTAGATATTTTGGCACCCATTTTAGTGAGGGTGTTTCATTATATGGAAGAGAATAAGGAAATACCTGAGTCTATGTCAACTGGAATGCTAACGATCTTATTCAAAAATAGGGGCAGTAGATTAAAGTTAGAAAATTATAGGCCTATTAGCCTTCTAAATTCGGACTATAAGATACTGACTAAAGTGTTAGCGAATAGGATGAAAAAGGTGATTGGGAGTATTTTTGAATCAACACAAGCCTACGGCATACCTGGAAGAGATATTGCAGATGTAATTTGTACAATTAGGGATGTTGTTAATCAAATGAAAAATGAAGGTGGTATAGTTTTAAGTTTGGATTTTAACAAAGCTTTTGATAGAGTGGAGCACAGCTTTTTATTACAAACTATGGAGAGGTTTGGGTTTGGGCCAAAGTTTGTATCTTGGATCAACCTGTTGTATAGTGGGGCTAAAAGTTGTGTGAAATGTAACGGAGTGTTAACAGATACTTTCCCTGTGGAGAGGTCAGTAAGGCAGGGCTGTCCTTTGTCAGCTCTGCTGTACAGTGTTTCTACAGAACCGTTAGCTACATTGATAAATAGTAATAAAGAAGTAAGGGGTGTTGGAATCCCAGGTGGTGGTGTCAGTGTTGTACATCAGTACGCTGATGACACTTGTACTGTGAAGGATATAGAAAGTATTGGAAGCATTATGGAAATCATAGATATATATGGCAAGGCATCGGGTGCTAAAGTTAATATAGAGAAGACTGAAATAATGTTTGTTGGGGATATCAATGTAAAAGGGTGTGAGATTCCATTCAAGAGCGCAAAGGATTTTATTAAAGTGCTGGGAGTAAACATTGGTGTAAAGGAGAAAGAGGCAAAAGATATAACTTGGACTGGGATCCTTAATAAAGTCAAGCTAACGTTGAATTTCTGGAAAAATAGAAAACTTAAGTTACAAGGGAAAGTAATTGTTGCAAATGCTTTGGTATTATCCAAATTTGTGTATGTTTTGGGAGTCCTGGACATGCCGGAGTGGGTCCTAAATGAATTGAATAATGTGGTGTCAAATTTTATATGGGATGGTAAAGGAGTGAGAATAGCTCAGAAAACATTGATTGCTGACTATGTGGATGGAGGTTTAAAACTTGTAGATTTAGATGTCAAAAGAAAAGCTATTAGGATAAAAACAGTAAAGAAATATTTGTATGACAGTGAAGATTATGGCTGGAAACACTTCTTTAAAGTCTACTTAGAGGAGAGTGGTGGTTGTGAGGATAATGGTTTATTGATGGGGCTTAAAAGGGCAATGTTTGAAAAGGTACCAGATTTTTATAAAGAGGTGCTAAATGCATGGGCAGAGTTGTTGCCTAATGTATATTATGAATGTGGACATATTGACCTGATTATGAATCAACCTATATTTCTGAATGAGAAAATCAAGAACAAAGAAAAAGTTTTGTATAATAAAGTATTTATGAGTGCAGGTCTACGGCAAATAAAAGATTATACATATGAGGTAATTCCAGGGTTTTTACCTGGGGAAGCTATTTTTGACATAATCAATGAATGGGATGAAGAGGTGGGAAGGGGAACAGTGAATAATATGTATAACAAGATAAAGAATAGTATACCAAGAGCATGGGTTGATTTAATAAATAGTGAAGTTGAAAGAGAAGATTTATTTGTATTTCCTAATTTGTTCATTGGTAGCAGTAAGAAGAAAGTACATTTATCTAGTATACCAGTGAAAAGATTGTATAGAATAATGGTAGGAAAAGTGTGTAGAAGGCCGGCTGCTGAGAAATTTTGGAAAGTAGTTTTTCCGGAATTAGATGAAAAAAAGATATGGGAAAATGTAAATGTAAAATATAATAGTAAGGAGTGTGAAAATAATGATTTCAAATTAAGACATAATAGAATATTTACAAAGGTGGTGTTAAAGCAAATTAATGGTGAGATAGAAAGGGAATGCGATGTATGTGGACGTTTCCCGGAAACTCTAATGCATTTGTTTATAGAATGTGAGGATTTAAAATATATTTTTTGTAAAGTTAAGGAAATGTTATGTAGAAACTGGGGGGGAGATTTCGTGAAAAAGTATGCGTGGGAGGAACTTTTGTTATTTGGAGTGTCTGGTAAATGTGAGGGTGTTAATGTGTGTTTGTTGAATATGGTTTTGAGTTTTGTGAGGTATGCTATTTTTTGTAGGAGGAATTATGTTTCTTTTGACAGAAAGAGGGTTCAGGTGTGGAGTATCTTTATAGCACTGTTCAGTAAACACATAGATATGTTGTTTAATTATGGGATGGAACATTTTGATGAATCTTTTGTTGAAGGGAGTGGGTTAATTTCACGAGAGGAGAGTGGAGGTATCACTTATAATTTTTGAAAGCACTGTTTTGATATTTACTTTGTTTTTCATTGGGTCCCTTGAAATTGATAGGGGGTGAATTGTTCACCAGCTTCTGTTAGTCTAGTGTCTTCTGTATTGTTCTCTGTGGATTGTACTGTAAACAGTAGATTGTACTGTAAATATTGTAAACAAACATTTTTGATAATATATATATATTTTTTTAAATCACGTTTGCTTCACACGTGTAAGGTCCCTGGTTCGAAACCGGGCGGAAACAACGCTCATTGACACATTCAATTAGTACCACAGAGAATTTCATGAATCCCTTATTTTGGAAATTCGAATACGTTCCATGAATATCTTTAAAATTCGGTTTACTCCTTGCAGATAATTGTAGCAGCAGTTTCTGTGGTGTAGTGTTTATCACGTTCGCTTCACACACGAAAGGTCCCTGGTTCGAAACCAGCGGAAACAATGCTAATTGACACATTCAAGAAGTATCATAGTGATAACAGAGACATTCATTAGTGCCTTATTTTGGAAATTCGAATACCTGCCATGAATATCTTTAAAATTCGGTTTACTCCTTGCAGCTAATTGTACCAGCAGTTTCTGTACTGTCGTGGTTATCACATTCGCTTTACACGCGAAAGGTCCTCGGTTTGAAACCGGGCAGAAACAGTGCTCTTTGACACATGCAGTAGGTACTGTACTTTAAACAGAGAATAATTATTTTCATAAATGCCTTATTTTGGAAATTCCAATACGTGCCATGAATATCTGTAAAATTCGGTTTACTTCTTGCAGAAAAATCAAGCAGCAGTTTCTGCGGTCTAGTGGTTATCAATTTCGCTTTACACGCGAAATGTCCTCGGTTCGAAACCGGGCGGAAACAGTGCTCTTTAACACGTGCAGTAGGTACTATACTTTTAACAGAGAATAGTTATTTTCATAAATACCTAATTTTGGAAATTTGAACACGTGCCATGAATATCAGTAAAATTCGGTTTACTCCTTGCAATATTTGTAGCAGCAGTTTCTGTAGTGTAGTGGTTATCACGTTTGCTTCACACGCGGAAGGTCCCCGGTTCAAAACCAGGCGGAAACAACGCTCATTGACAAATTCAAGAAGTACCATAATGGTAACAGAGAATTTCATTAGTGCCTTATTTTGGAAATTCGAATACCTGCCACGAATATCTTTAAAATTCGGTTTACTCCTTGCAGTTAATTGTAGCAGTAGTTTCTTTGGTGTAGTGTTTATCACGTTCGCTTCACACACGAAAGGTCCCTGGTTCGAAACCAGCGGAAACAATGCTCAATGACACATTCAAGAAGTATCATAGTGGTAACAGAGAAATTCGTTCATGCCTTATTTTGGAAATTCGAATATGTGCCATGAATATCTGTAAAATTCGGTTTACTCCTTGCAGAAAAATCAAGCAGCAGTTTCTGTAGTGTAGTGGTTATCACATTCGCTTAACATGCGACAGGTCCTTGGTTCGAAACCGGGTGGAAACGGTGCTCTTTGACACGTGCAGTAGGTACTTTTGTTTTAATAGAGAATAGTTATTTTCATAAATGCCTAATTTTGGAAATTTTAACACGTGCCATGTATATCAGTAAAATTCAGTTTACTCCTTGCAGAGAAGTGTTGCAGCAGTTTCTGTAGTGTAGTGGTTATCACGTTAGCTTCACACGCGAAAGGTCCCTGGTTCGAAACCAGGTGGAAACAACGCTCAATGACAAATTCAAGAAATACTATCGCGGTAACAGAGAATTTCATTACTGCCTTATTTTGGAAATTTGAATACGTGCCATGTATATCAGTAAAATTCGGTTTACTCCTTGCAAGATAAGTGTAGCAGCAGTTTCTGTAGTGTAGTGGTTATCACATTTGCTTCACACGCGAAAGGTCCCTGGTTCGAAACCGGGCGGAAACAACGCTCATTGACACATTCAAGAAGTACTATAGCGGTAACAGAGAATTTCATTGATGCCTTATTTTGGAAATTCGAATACATGCCATGAATATCTGTAAAATTCGGTTTACTCCTTGCAGAAAAATTAAGCAGCAGTTTCTGTAGTGTAGTGGTTATCACGTTTGCTTCACACGCGACAGGTCCCTGGTTCGAAACCGGGCGGAAACAACGCTCATTGACACATTCAATTAGTACCACAGAGAATTTCATGAATCCCTTATTTTGGAAATTCGAATACGTTCCATGAAAATCTTTAAAATTCGGTTTACTCCTTGCAGATAATTGTAGCAGCAGTTTCTGTGGTGTAGTGTTTATTACGTTCGCTTCACACACGAAAGGTCCCTGGTTAGAAACCAGCGGAAACAATGCTAATTGACACATTCAAGAAGTATCATTGTGATAACAGAGAAATTCGTTAATGCCTTATTTTGGAAATTCGAATACCTGCCATGAATATCTTTAAAATTCGGTTTACTCCTTGCAGCTAATTGTAGCAGCAGTTTCTGTAGTCTAGTGGTTATCACGTTTGCTTAACACGCAAAGGTCCTCGGTTCGAAACCGGATGGAAACAGTGCTCTTTGACATGTGCAGTAGGTACTTTACTTTTAACAGAGAAAAGTTATTTTCATATATTCTGTATTTTGGAAATTCGAATATGTGCCATGAAAATCTGTAAAATTCGGTTTACTCATTGCAGATAATTGTAGCAGCAGTTTCTGTAGTGTAGTGGTTATCATGTTTGCTTCACACGCGAAAGGTCCCTGGTTCGAAACCGGGCAGAAACAGCGCTCATTGACACATTCAAGAAGTACTATAACGGTAACAGAGAAGTTCATTAATGCCTTATTTTGGAAATTCAAATACGTGCCATGAATATCTGTAAAATTCGGTTTACTCCTTGTAGCAAAATGTAGCAGCAGTTTCTGTAGTGTAGTGGTTATCACGTTCGCTTAACATGCGAAAGGTCCTCGGTTCGAAACCGGGTGGAAACAGTGCTCTTTGACACGTCCAGTAAGGTACTGTCCTTTTAATAGAGAAAAGTTATTTTCATAAATTCTGTATTTTGGAAGTTCGAATACGTGCCATGAATATCAGTAAAATTCGGTTTACTCCTTGTAGCTAAATGTAGCAGCAGTTTCTGTAGTGTAGTGGTTATCAAGTTCGCTTCACACGCGAAAGTCCCTGGTTCGAAACCAGGTGGAAACAACGCTAATTGACACGTTCAAGAAGTATCATAGTGATAACAGAGAAATTCATTAATGACTTATTTTGGAAATTCGAATACGTGCCATGAATATCGGTAAAATTCGGTTTACTCCTTGAAGCTAATTGTAGCAGCAGTTTCTGTATTCTAGTGGTTATCACGTCGAACCGAGGACGCGAAAGGTCCTCGGTTCGAAACCGGGTGGAAACAGTGCTCTTTGACACGTGCAGTAGGTACTGTACTTTTAACAGAGAAAAGTTATTTTCATAAATTCTGTATTTTGGAAATTCCAATACGTGCCATGAAAATCAGTAAAATTCGGTTTCCTCCTGGTAGCTAAATGTAGCAGCAGTTTCTGTAGTGTAGTGGTTATCACGTTCGCTTAACACGCGAAAGGTCCTCGGTTCGAGACCGGGCGGAGACAGTGCTCTTTGACACGTGCAGTAGGCACTATACTTTTAACAGAGAATAGTTATTTTCATAAATTCTGTATTTTGGAAATTCGAATACGTGCCATGAATTTCTGTAAAATTCGGTTTACTCCTTGTAGATAATTGTAGCAGCAGTTTCTGTAGTGTAGTGGTTATCACGTTCGCTTCACATGCGAAAAGTCTTTGGTTCAAAACCGGGTGGAAACAACGCTCATTGACACATTCAAGAAGTAGTATAGCGGTAACAGAGAATTTCATTGATGCCTTATTTTGGAAATTCGAATACGTGCCATGAATATCGGTAAAATTCGGTTTACTCCTTGTAGCAAAATCAAGCAGCAGTTTCTGTAGTGTAGTGGTTATCACGTTTGCTTCACACGTCCCTTTTTGGAGTTTCAGAAGTGGAAGAGAAGCAGGTGTCTGAGTGCTTGAGAGAGAATATCGTTGTTTTTGGAGGTCTATTTGCTTTATAAGTTTGAAAGTTTGTGAGTGACTGTAGTGAAGTTTCTGTGAAACTTTTTTGCTATTGTCCCCCATCAGCGTGAGCTGTTTGGGGGATATTGCTTAAAATAACCGGACAGACAACATGGCTTCGACATCAAGAATACAAACGACGACGAGAAAGGACAACAGTGAAATCAGAATGTTAAACGAAGAACTGAAAAAAAGAACATATGAGAAGGAACTGACGGTGAACGTGGAAATAAGTGGAGAAGGGAAAATAACAACGATGGAATTGCTGAGAGGAATAAAGGAAGTTTGCGGAGCAATACTGGGATGTCGAATGAAAGACGGAAATAAGTATGAAATAACAATGTCTCATGTAAATGGAAAAGAAAGACTAATAGACGGGCTAAAGATAAAGAACTGTCAAATCATGGCTAAAGAATTAGGGAACGATGAGCTGGTGGTGTCCTTTTTGAACTTGCCCGCATACATTACGGATGAGGAGATAGAAGAGAAACTAAAAGGCTGGAATGTGAAGGCGACCACGCCAATCAAGAGGAGGATGTGGCCAGGAACGGACATTGTAGATGGGACGAGATTTTGCAAGGTAAAGTTTACAGACAATGTGCAATCCTTGCCATATTCTACTAAATTTAACACTGTCGAGGGATTTGAATATTTTCGTGTAATCCACGACAATCAAGGGAAGGTATGTAGATTATGTATTCAGCAGGCACATACTAAAGGAATGTCCGGAATTCACATGCCACAAATGTAGTGAACAAGGGCATTATGCCAGAGAATGTCGGAACATAGGAAATGTGTGCAAAATGTGTGACAGACCCAAAGTTAGATGTAGCTGTAATAAGGGAGAAGATCACTTACTTTTGCAAACAATGGACCTCACGTCTGAGGAAGGGGAGGGGAGTGTGCCGATGGAGAGAGAGGATGAGAGTGACATGGAGAGTGTGACTCCAGAGACAATGGCAGATAAGCTTGAAGAGCCTGTAATGTCTTATGGCAAAGCACGAGACGGGGTTTTAGTCTCTGCTGCTGACAAGGTGGAACAGCAGCACATGATGGGTGAAATACATACACAGGTGGAGATGGTGCAAGGTGCTTCTCAGGTGCCTGAGCCAGCTTTAAGCCTGTGTGAGAATTACACCAAAGAGTGGGTTGGGTCCACTGAAGTCACGGGCACTGTTAAAGCGCACTTTTCAAAAGGCTTCACAGCCGCTCCCCCCAAAAATCCAAATAAAGAGACGGATGATGAAATAGATGGTGAGGATCTTCAGTTGTTTGTAAAAAATAAGAGGTCATTGTCGAAAACCAGGGAGATGATGGGATTTGGAAAAAAGAAAAAGTAGGATTTGAAAGGACTTGTTTGACTCTGATTATACTTCTGCAAACATTAATAATGATTACAGTCGCATCCCTAAACGGTAACAGTTTGAGAAACATGAGAAAATTTGAGCAGGTATTAGTGTCTGTTAAGGCAGACATGTTGTGTTTTCAAGAGACCAATTGGACAGAATCCAAAATGCAGGAGATTAAGAGTAAATGGTCTGATTTAATTTTTTGTAGTCATGGAGGAGATAAAACATGTGGTGTGGCTATTTTGATAAAAAATGATGTGGTGCAGAATGTAAAACAAATATATGCTGACAATGATGGTAGACTTATTGTGATTGAATTTGAAGTTCAAAATGTAGTTTTTCGTTTAATTAATGTTTATGCTTCAAATATTGAATCTGAAAGGAGAGAAATGTTTCACAAATTAAAAACACTGTGCTCAGAAAACTGTATACTGATAGGAGATTTTAATGTGAGGTGTAGTAGAATGGATGCCTCTAGTTGTGCTAAATTCAGATATGACTCTTCTAGAAATGCATTATGGAAACTTATGAATGAGGAGAATCTAGTAGATATATGGAGGGCTGAAAATCCAAACAGAAGAGTATTCTCTAGAAGGCAGGTGGTTCTAAAGGAATTAAAACAAAGCAGAATTGATTTATGTCTAGCAAAACAAGAATTGGTGCAGAATGTTAAGAAGGTGTCATATACCTTTACAGCATATAGTGATCATGCAGTAATGTCATTTGAAATGGGTTTTGGTGTGGAGAGGAGAGGGGGAGGTGTATGGTGTTTAAATGCCAGTCTGTTAAAGGAAGAAGGATATAGAAATGAAATTGTTGAATGTATTAATGATGAAATGTCTAATGTACTGTTAAAAGAGAATGTGTGTTTATGGTGGGAGGAAGTGAAAGCAAAAGTAAAAAATAGGAGTATTAGGTACGCAAAAAATCATAACCGGTTAGATAAGCAGAAAGAAATAATGCTTAGGAATAGGATGTTGCATGAACTTGAAAAGGCTGATACGGATCCAGACTATGATGTTGTGAATTATTTGAAAATCCATGCAGAGCTGGGTAGTTATGAAAAAAAGAAATGTTTGGGTGCTATTGTTAGGAGCAGGGCACAGTACGCTTTGGAGGGAGAGAAATGTACATCCTTTTTTTTGGGTCTGGAAAAAAGAAAACAAACTAAGAGTTACATTGTAGAGTTGGAAGATGAAAGAGGTGTAAAGGTAAACGATTTTGTTGGGATCTTAGAGACAGTTGAAAACTTTTACAGAAATCTTTACAAAAAGAATGATGTAGAGAAAGTGTGTGTTGTAAAAGTGTTGGATACAATTAGTGCCAAAGTATCGCAGGCAGAGAGAATGATGTGTGATGAAGAGATTTCGATTATGGAAATCAAGGAAGCAATTGTTAGCACGCAAGGTAATAAAAGTCCGGGTTTGGACGGTTTAACAAATGAGTTCTATAAAGTCTTTGTAGATATTTTGGCACCCATTTTAGTGAGGGTGTTTCATTATATGGAAGAGAATAAGGAAATCCCTGAGTCTATGTCAACTGGAATGTTAACGATCTTATTCAAAAATAGGGGCAGTAGATTAAAGTTAGAAAATTATAGGCCTATTAGCCTTCTAAATTCGGACTATAAGATACTGACTAAAGTGTTAGCGAATAGGATGAAAAAGGTGATTGGGAGTATTATTGAATCAACACAAGCCTACGGCATACCTGGAAGAGATATTGCAGATGTAATTTGTACAATTAGGGATGTTGTTAATCAAATGAAAAATGAAGGTGGTATAGTTTTAAGTTTGGATTTTAACAAAGCTTTTGATAGAGTGGAGCACAGCTTTTTATTACAAACTATGGAGAGGTTTGGGTTTGGGCCAAAGTTTGTATCTTGGATCAACCTGTTGTATAGTGGGGCTAAAAGTTGTGTGAAATGTAACGGAGTGTTAACAGATACTTTCCCTGTGGAGAGGTCAGTAAGGCAGGGCTGTCCTTTGTCAGCTCTGCTGTACAGTGTTTCTACAGAACCGTTAGCTACATTGATAAATAGTAATAAAGAAGTAAGGGGTGTTGGAATCCCAGGTGGTGGTGTCAGTGTTGTACATCAGTACGCTGATGACACTACTTGTACTGTGAAGGATATAGAAAGTATTGGAAGCATTATGGAAATCATAGATATATATGGCAAGGCATCGGGTGCTAAAGTTAATATAGAGAAGACTGAAATAATGTTTGTTGGGGATATCAATGTAAAAGGGTGTGAGATTCCATTCAAGAGCGCAAAGGATTTTATTAAAGTGCTGGGAGTAAACATTGGTGTAAAGGAGAAAGAGGCAAAAGATATAACTTGGACTGGGATCCTTAATAAAGTCAAGCTAACGTTGAATTTCTGGAAAAATAGAAAACTTAAGTTACAAGGGAAAGTAATTGTTGCAAATGCTTTGGTATTATCCAAATTTGTGTATGTTTTGGGAGTCCTGGACATGCCGGAGTGGGTCCTAAATGAATTGAATAATGTGGTGTCAAATTTTATATGGGATGGTAAAGGAGTGAGAATAGCTCAGAAAACATTGATTGCTGACTATGTGGATGGAGGTTTAAAACTTGTAGATTTAGATGTCAAAAGAAAAGCTATTAGGATAAAAACAGTAAAGAAATATTTGTATGACAGTGAAGATTATGGCTGGAAACACTTCTTTAAAGTCTACTTAGAGGAGAGTGGTGGTTGTGAGGATAATGGTTTATTGATGGGGCTTAAAAGGGCAATGTTTGAAAAGGTACCAGATTTTTATAAAGAGGTGCTAAATGCATGGGCAGAGTTGTTGCCTAATGTATATTATGAATGTGGACATATTGACCTGATTATGAATCAACCTATATTTCTGAATGAGAAAATCAAGAACAAAGAAAAAGTTTTGTATAATAAAGTATTTATGAGTGCAGGTCTACGGCAAATAAAAGATTATACATATGAGGTAATTCCAGGGTTTTTACCTGGGGAAGCTATTTTTGACATAATCAATGAATGGGATGAAGAGGTGGGAAGGGGAACAGTGAAGACTATAACAAGATAAAGAATAGTATACCAAGAGCATGGGTTGATTTAATAAATAGTGAAGTTGAAAGAGAAGATTTATTTGTATTTCCTAATTTGTTCATTGGTAGCAGTAAGAAGAAAGTACATTTATCTAGTATACCAGTGAAAAGATTGTCTAGAATAATGGTAGGAAAAGTGTGTAGAAGGCCGGCTGCTGAGAAATTTTGGAAAGTAGTTTTTCCGGAATTAGATGAAAAAAAGATATGGGAAAATTTAAATGTAAAATATAATAGTAAGGAGTGTGAAAATAATGATTTCAAATTAAGACATAATAGAATATTTACAAAGGTGGTGTTAAAGCAAATTAATGGTGAGATAGAAAGGGAATGCGATGTATGTGGACGTTTCCCGGAAACTCTAATGCATTTGTTTATAGAATGTGAGGATTTAAAATATTTTTTTTGTAAAGTTAAGGAAATGTTATGTAGAAACTGGGGGGGAGATTTCGTGAAAAAGTATGCGTGGGAGGAACTTTTGTTATTTGGAGTGTCTGGTAAATGTGAGGGTGTTAATGTGTGTTTGTTGAATATGGTTTTGAGTTTTGTGAGGTATGCTATTTTTTGTAGGAGGAATTATGTTTCTTTTGACAGAAAGAGGGTTCAGGTGTGGAGTATCTTTATAGCACTGTTCAGTAAACACATAGATATGTTGTTTAATTATGGGATGGAACATTTTGATGAATCTTTTGTTGAAGGGAGTGGGTTAATTTCACGAGAGGAGAGTGGAGGTATCACTTATAATTTTTGAAAGCACTGTTTTGATATTTACTTTGTTTTTCATTGGGTCCCTTGAATTTGATAGGGGGTGAATTGTTCACCAGCTTCTGTTAGTCTAGTGTCTTCTGTATTGTTCTCTGTGGATTGTACTGTAAACAGTAGATTGTACTGTAAATATTGTAAACAAACATTTTTGATAATAAAAAAAAAAAAAAAAAAAAAAAAAAATCACGTTCGCTTAACATGCGAAAAGTCCTCGGTTCGAAACCGGGCGGAAATAGTGCTATTTGACACGTGCAGTAGGCACTATACTTTTAACAGAGAATAGTTATTTTCATAAATTCTGTATTTTGGAAATTCGAATACATGCCATGAATATCAGTAAAATTCGGTTTACTCCTTGTAGATAAATGCAGCAGCAGTTTCTGTAGTGTAGTTGTTATCACGTTTGCTTCACATCCGAAAAGTCCTTGGTTCGAAACCGGTCGGAAACAACGCTCATTGACACATTCAAGAAGTATCATAGTGGTAACAGAGAAATTCGTTAATGCCTTATTTTGGAAATTTGATTACGTGCCATGAAGATCGGTAAAATTTGGTTTACTCCTTGTAGCTAATTATAGAAGCAGTTTCTGTAGTGTAGTGGTTATCACGTTTGCTTAACATGCAAAAGGTCCTCGGTTCGAAACCGGGCGGAAACAACGCTCATTGACAAATCCAAGAAGTACCGTAGTGGTAACAGAGAATTTCATTAGTGCCTTTTTTTGGAAATTCGAATACCTGCCATGAATATCTGTAAAATTCGGTTTACTCCTTGTAGCAAAATACAGCAGCGGTTTCTGTAGTGTAGTGGTTATCACGTTTGCTTCACACGCGAAAGGTCCCTGGTTCGAAACCAGGCGGAAACAACGCTCATTGACAAATTCAAGAAGTACCGTAGTGGTAACAGAGAATTTCATTAGTGCCTTATTTTGGAAATATGAATATCTTTAAAATTCGGTTTACTCCTTGCAGCTAATTGTACCAGCAGTTTCTGTACTGTAGTGGTTATCACATTCGCTTTACACGCGAAAGGTCCTTGGTTTGAAACCGGACAGAAACAGTGCTCTTTGACACATGCAGTAGGTACTGTACTTTAAACAGAGAATAATTATTTACATAAATGCCTTATTTTGGAAATTCGAATACGTGCCATGAATATCTGTAAAATTCGGTTTACTCCTTGCAGCTAATTGTAGCAGCAGTTTCTGTAGTCTAGTGGTTATCACGTCGAACCGAGGATGCGAGAGGTCCTCGGATCAAAACCGGGTGGAAACAGTGCTCTTTGACACGTGCAGTAGGCACTATACTTTTAACAGAGAATAGTTATTTTCATAAATTCTGTATTTTGGAAATTCGAATACATGCCATGAATATCAGTAAAATTCGGTTTACTCCTTGTAGATAAATGCAGCAGCAGTTTCTGTAGTGTAGTTGTTATCACGTTTGCTTCACATCCGAAAAGTCCTTGGTTCGAAACCGGTCGGAAACAACGCTCATTGACACATTCAAGAAGTATCATAGTGGTAACAGAGAAATTCGTTAATGCCTTATTTTGGAAATTTGATTACGTGCCATGAAGATCGGTAAAATTTGGTTTACTCCTTGTAGCTAATTATAGAAGCAGTTTCTGTAGTGTAGTGGTTATCACGTTTGCTTAACATGCAAAAGGTCCTCGGTTCGAAACCGGGCGGAAACAACGCTCATTGACAAATCCAAGAAGTACCGTAGTGGTAACAGAGAATTTCATTAGTGCCTTTTTTTGGAAATTCGAATACCTGCCATGAATATCTGTAAAATTCGGTTTACTCCTTGTAGCAAAATATAGCAGTGGTTTCTGTAGTGTAGTGGTTATCACGTTTGCTTCACACGCGAAAGGTCCCTGGTTCGAAACCAGGCGGAAACAACGCTCATTGACAAATTCAAGAAGTACCGTAGTGGTAACAGAGAATTTCATTAGTGCCTTATTTTGGAAATATGAATATCTTTAAAATTCGGTTTACTCCTTGCAGCTAATTGTACCAGCAGTTTCTGTACTGTAGTGGTTATCACATTCGCTTTACACGCGAAAGGTCCTTGGTTTGAAACCGGACAGAAACAGTGCTCTTTGACACATGCAGTAGGTACTGTACTTTAAACAGAGAATAATTATTTACATAAATGCCTTATTTTGGAAATTCGAATACGTGCCATGAATATCTGTAAAATTCGGTTTACTCCTTGCAGCTAATTGTAGCAGCAGTTTCTGTAGTCTAGTGGTTATCACGTCGAACCGAGGATGCGAAAGGTCCTCGGATCAAAACCGGGTGGAAACAGTGCTCTTTGACACGTGCAGAAGGTACTGTACTTTTAACAGAGAATAGTTATTTTCATAAATTCTGTATTTTGGAAATTCGAATACGTGCCATGAATATCTGTAAAATTCGGTTTACTCCTTGTAGCGAACTGTAGTAGCAGTTTCTGTAGTGTAGTGGTTATCACGTTCGCTTAACACGCGAAAGGTCCTCGGTTCGAAACCGGGAGAAAACAGTGCTCTTTGACACGTGCAGTAGGCACTGTACTTTTAACAGAGAATAGTTATTTTCATAAATACCTTATTTTGGAAATTCGAACGCGTGCCATGAATATCTTTAAAATTCGGTTTACTCCTTGCAGCTAATTGTACCAGCAGTTTCTGTACTGTAGTGGTTATCACATTAGCTTTACACGCGAAAGGTCCTCGGTTTGAAACCGGGCAGAAACAGTGCTCTTTGACACATGCAGTAGGTACTGAACTTTAAACAGAGAATAGTTATTTCATAAATGCCTTATTTTGGAAATTCGAATACGTTCCATGAATATCTGTAAAATTCGGTTTACTCCTTGCAGAAAAATCAAGCAGCAGTTTCTGTAGTCTAGTGGTTATCACGTTCGCTTTACACAAGAAAGGTCCTCGGTTCGAAACCGGGTGGAAACAGTGTCTATTTGACATGTGCAGTAGGTACTGTACTTTTAGCAGAGAATAGTTATTTTCATAAATTCTGTATTTTGGAAATTCGAATACGTGCCATGAATATCTGTAAAATTCGGTTTACTCATTGCAGATAATTGTAGCAGCAGTTTCTGTAGTGTAGTGGTTATCAGGTTTGCTTCACACGCGAAAGGTCCCTGTTTCGAAACCGGGCGGAAACAACGCTCATTGACACATTCAAGAAGTACTATAGCGGTAACAGAGAATTTCATTAATGCCTTATTTTGGAAATTCGAATACGTGCCATGAATATCAGTAAAATTCGGTTTACTCCTTGTAGCTAAATGTAGCAGCAGTTTCTGTAGTGTAGTGGTTATCAAGTTCGCTTAACACGCAAAAGGTCCTCGGATCGAAACCGGGCGGAAACAGTTCTCTTTAACACGTGCAGTAGGTACTTTACTTTAAACAGAGAATAGTTATTTTCATAAATACCTAATTTTGGAAATTTGAACACGTGCCATGAATATCAGTAAAATTCGGTTTACTCCTTGCAGCTAATTGTATTACTAGTTTCTGTGGTGTAGTGGTTATCACGTTTGCTTCACACGCGAAAGCTTCTTGGTTCGAAACCGGGCGAAAACAACGCTCATTGACACATTCAAGAAGTACTATAGCGGTAACAGAGAATTTCATTAATTCCTTATTTTGGAAATTCGAATACGTGCCATGAATATCTGTAAAATTCGGATTACTCCTTGCAGCAAAATGTAGCAGCAGTTTCTGTAGTGTAGTGGTTATCACGTTTGCTTAACACGCGAAAGGTCCTCGGTTTCGAAACCGGGTGGAAACAGTGCTCTTTGACACGTCCAGTAAGGTACTGTACTTTTAAAAGAGAAAAGTTATTTTCATAAATTCTGTATTTTGGAAATTCGAATACGTGCCATGAATATCAGTAAAATTCGGTTTCCTCCTCGTGGCTAAATGTAGCAGCAGTTTCTGTAGTGTAGTGGTTATCACGTTCGCTTAACATGCGAAAAGTCCTCGGTTCGAAACCGGGCGGAAATAGTGCTCTTTGACACGTGCAGTAGGCACTATACTTTTAACAGAGAATAGTTATTTTCATAAATTCTGTATTTTGGAAATTCGAATACGTGCCATGAATATCAGTAAAATTCGGTTTACTCCTTGTAGATAAATGCAGCAGCAGTTTCTGTAGTGTAGTTGTTATCACGTTTGCTTCACATCCGAAAAGTCCTTGGTTCGAAACCGGTCGGAAACAACGCTCATTGACACATTCAAGAAGTATCATAGTGGTAACAGAGAAATTCGTTAATGCCTTATTTTTTAAATTTGATTACGTGCCATGAAGATCGGTAAAATTCGGTTTACTCCTTGGAGCTAATTATAGAAGCAGTTTCTGTAGTGTAGTGGTTATCACGTTTGCTTCACACGCGAAAGCTTCCTGGTTCGAAACCGGGCGAAAACAACGCTCATTGACACATTCAAGAAGTACTATAGCGGTAACAGAGAATTTCATTAATTCCTTATTTTGGAAATTCGAATACGTGCCATGAATATCTGTAAAATTCGGTTTACTCCTTGCAGCAAAATGTAGCAGCAGTTTCTGTAGTGTAGTGGTTATCACGTTTGCTTAACACGCGAAAGGTCCTCGGTTTCGAAACCGGGTGGAAACAGTGCTCTTTGACACGTCCAGTAAGGTACTGTACTTTTAAAAGAGAAAAGTTATTTTCATAAATTCTGTATTTTGGAAATTCGAATACGTGCCATGAATATCAGTAAAATTTGGTTTCCTCCTCGTGGCTAAATGTAGCAGCAGTTTCTGTAGTGTAGTGGTTATCACGTTCGCTTAACATGCGAAAAGTCCTCGGTTCGAAACCGGGCGGAAATATTGCTCTTTGACACGTGCAGTAGGCACTATACTTTTAACAGAGAATAGTTATTTTCATAAATTCTGTATTTTGGAAATTCGAATACGTGCCATGAATATCAGTAAAATTCGGTTTACTCCTTGTAGATAAATGCAGCAGCAGTTTCTGTAGTGTAGTTGTTATCACGTTTGCTTCACATCCGAAAAGTCCTTGGTTCGAAACCGGTCGGAAACAACGCTCATTGACACATTCAAGAAGTATCATAGTGGTAACAGAGAAATTCGTTAATGCCTTATTTTTTAAATTTGATTACGTGCCATGAAGATCGGTAAAATTCGGTTTACTCCTTGGAGCTAATTATAGAAGCAGTTTCTGTAGTGTAGTGGTTATCACGTTTGCTTCACACGCGAAAGGTCCCTGGTTCGAAACCGTGCGGAAACAACACTCATTGACAAATCCAAGAAGTACCGTAGTGGTAACAGAGAATTTCATTAGTGCCTTTTTTTGGAAATTCGAATACCTGCCATGAATATCTGTAAAATTCGGTTTACTCCTTGTAGCAAAATACAGCAGCGGTTTCTGTAGTGTGGTGTTTATCACGTTTGCTTCACACGTGAAAGGTCCCTGGTTCGAAACCAGGCGGAAACAATGCTCATTGACAAATTCGAGAAGTACCGTAGTGGTAACAGAGAATTTCATTAGTGCCTTATTTTGGAAATATGAATATCTTTAAAATTCGGTTTACTCCTTGCAGCTAATTGTACCAGCAGTTTCTGTACTGTAGTGGTTATCACATTCGCTTTACACGCGAAAGGTCCTTGGTTTGAAACCGGACAGAAACAGTGCTCTTTGACACATGCAGTAGGTACTGTACTTTAAACAGAGAATAATTATTTATATAAATGCCTTATTTTGGAAATTCGAATACGTGCCATGAATATCTGTAAAATTCGGTTTACTCCTTGCAGCTAATTGTAGCAGCAGTTTCTGTAGTCTAGTGGTTATCACGTCGAACCGAGGATGCGAAAGGTCCTCGGATCAAAACCGGGTGGAAACAGTGCTCTTTGACACGTGCAGTAGGTACTGTACTTTTAACAGAGAATAGTTATTTTCATAAATTCTGTATTTTGGAAATTCGAATACGTGCCATGAATATCTGTAAAATTCGGTTTACTCCTTGTAGCGAACTGTAGCAGCAGTTTCTGTAGTGTAGTGGTTATCACGTTCGCTTAACACGCGAAAGGTCCTCGGTTCGAAACCGGGCGGAAACAGTGCTCTTTGACACGTGCAGTAGGCACTGTACTTTTAACAGAGAATAGTTATTTTCATAAATACCTTATTTTGGAAATTCGAACGCGTGCCATGAATATCTTTAAAATTCGGTTTACTCCTTGCAGCTAATTGTACCAGCAGTTTCTGTACTGTAGTGGTTATCACATTAGCTTTACACGCGAAAGGTCCTCGGTTTGAAACCGGGCAGAAACAGTGCTCTTTGACACATGCAGTAGGTACTGTACTTTAAACAGAGAATAGTTATTTTCATAAATGCCTTATTTTGGAAATTCGAATACGTTCCATGAATATCTGTAAAATTCGGTTTACTCCTTGCAGAAAATTCAAGCAGCAGTTTCTGTAGTCTAGTGGTTATCACGTTCGCTTTACACAAGAAAGGTCCTCGGTTCGAAACCGGGTGGAAACAGTGTCTATTTGACATGTGCAGTAGGTACTGTACTTTTAGCAGAGAATAGTTATTTTCATAAATTCTGTATTTTGGAAATTCGAATACGTGCCATGAATATCTGTAAAATTCGGTTTACTCATTGCAGATAATTGTAGCAGCAGTTTCTGTAGTGTAGTGGTTATCAAGTTCGCTTAACAAGCAAAAGGTCCTCGGATCGAAACCGGGCGGAAACAGTTCTCTTTAACACGTGCAGTAGGTACTTTACTTTAAACAGAGAATAGTTATTTTCATAAATACCTAATTTTGGAAATTTGAACACCTGCCATGAATATCAGTAAAATTCGGTTTACTCCTTGCAGCTAATTGTAGTGCTAGTTTCTGTGGTGTAGTGGTTATCACGTTCTCTTCACACGCGAAAGGTCCCTGGTTCGAAACCGGGCGAAAACAACGCTCATTGACACATTCATTAAGTACTAAGGCAGTAACAGAGCTTTTCATAAATTCTGTATTTTGGAAATTCGAATACGTGCCATGAATATCAGTAAAATTCGGTTTCCTCCTCGTAGCTAAATGTAGCAGCCGTTTCTGTAGTGTAGTGGTTATCACTTTCGCTTAACATGCGAAAAGTCCTCGGTTCGAAACCGGGTGGAAACAGTGCTCTTTGACACATGCAGTAGGCACTATACTTTTAACAGAGAATAGTTATTTTCATAAATTCTGTATTTTGGAAATTCGAATACGTGCCATGAATATCAGTAAAATTCGGTTTACTCCTTGTAGATAAATGTAGCAGCAGTTTCTGTAGTGTAGTGGTTATCAAGTTTGCTTCACACGCGAATGGTCCCTGGTTCGAAACCCGGCGGAAACAACGTTCATTGACACATTCAAGAAGTACTATAGCGGTAACAGAGAATTTCATTGATGCCTTATTTTGGAAATTCGAATACGTGCCATGAATATCTGTAAAATTCGGTTTACTTCTTGTAGCAAAATGTAGCAGCAGTTTCTGTAGTGTAGTGGTTATCACGTTCGCTTAACACGCGACAGGTCCTCGGTTTGAAACCAGGCTGAAACAGTGCTCTTTGACACCTGCAGTAGGTAATGTACTTTAAACAGAGAATAGTTATTTTCATAAATGCCTTATTTTGGAAATTCGAATACGTGCCATGAATATCTGTAAAATTAGTTTTACTTCTTGCAGAAAGATCAAGCAGCAGTTTCTGTAGTCTAGTGGTTATCACGTTCGCTTTACACGCGAAATGTCCTCGGTTCGAAAAACGGGTGGAAACAGTGCTCTTTAACACGTGCAGTAGGTACTTTACTTTTAACAGAAGCACAGCCTTCCTCTGTGACTAGACATCCTGACAGCCTGCAAAGAGTCAAATCATATTAAAAACACACTGCTATCCTTTGGTTGTTAAAATAGTGGCAGTATATTTTTTCAACATATTCAGATATATCAGTGTCCTGAAACCTTCCATATCTATTCATAAATGAATGTATCATTATTAAAAATGACAAATGATCAAAGTTTTGCCTGCAGATAGAAACATATATAGTACAAATATTTGAGTAGACTGACCAGACCAGTTTAAAAGCAGTATCAGTCAAAAGACAGTGAGGTGAAGACTTTTGGAGGATAGCCTGGTGTCAAGAAGGGCAGCAAAGAAGCCACTTGTCTCCAGGAAAAACATCAGGGACAGACTGATATTCTGCAAAAGGTACAGGGATTGGACTGCTGAGGACTGGAGTAAAGTCATTTTCTCTGATGAATCCCCTGTCTGATTGTTTGGTGCATCAGGAAAAAAGCTTGTCCGGAGAAGACAAGATGAGCGCTACCATCAGTCCTGTGTCATGCCAACAGTAAAGCATCCTGAGACCATTCATGTGTGGGGTTGCTTCTCAGCCAAGGGAGTGGGCTCACTCACAATTTTGCCTAAGAACACAGCCATGAATAAAGAATGGTACCAACACATCCTCCGAGAGCAACTTCTCCCAACCATCCAGGAACAGTTTGGTGACGAACAATGCCTTTTCCAGCATGATGGACCACCTTGCCATAAGGCAAAAGTGATAACTAAGTGGCTCTGGGAACAAAACATCGATATTTTGGGTCCATGGCCAGGAAACTCCCCAGACCTTAATCCCATTGAGAACTTGTGGTCAATCCTCAAGAGGCGGGTGGACAAACAAAAAAACACATATTCAGACAAACTCCAAGCATTGATTATGCAAGAATGGGCTGCCATCAGTCAGGATGTGGCTCAGGAGTTAATTGACAGCATGCCAGGGCGGATTGCAGAGGTCTTGAAAAAGAAGGGTCAACACCGCAAATATTGACTCTTTGCATCAACTTCATGTAATTGTCAATAAAAGCCTGTGACACATGAAATGCTTGTAATTATGCTTCAGTATTCCATAGTAAAATCTGACAAAAATATCTAAAGACACTGAAGCAGCATACTTTGTGGAAATTAATATTTGTGTCGTTCCCAAAACTTTTGGCAACGACTGTAGATAACATGTTTCTAAACAATAATAAATTAATCCTGATGATGCCATGATTAATACAACTCATTAATGAATCATGAATAATAATGAGTGAGAAAGTTACAGAGGCTACAACAAAACACGCTAACCTCTCACCATTACCAATAACAGAGGCTACAACAAAACATGCTAACCTCTCACCATTACCAATAACAGAGCCTACAACAAAACATCCTAACCTCTCACCATTATCAATAACAGAGGATACAACAAAACATGCTAACCTCTCACCATTACCAATAACAGAGGCTACAACAAAACATGCTAACCTCTCACCATTACCAATAACAGAGGCTACAACAAAACATGCTAACCTCTCACCATTACCAATAACAGAGGCTACAACAAAACATGCTAACCTCTCACCATTACCAATAACAGAGACAACAACAAAACATGCTAACCTCTCACCATTACCAATAACAGAGGCTACAACAAAACATGCTAACCTCTCACCATTACCAATAACAGAGGCTACAACAAAACATGCTAACCTCTCACCATTACCAATAACAGAGGCTACAACAAAACATACTAAACTCACCATTACCAATAACAGAAGCTACAACAAAACATGCTATCCTCTCACCATTACCAATAACAGAGGCTACAACAAAACATGCTAACCTCTCACCATTACCAATAACAGAGGCTACAACAAAACATGCTAACCTCTCACCATTACCAATAACAGAGACTACAACAAAACATGCTAACCTCTCACCATTACCAATAACAGAGGATACAACAAAACATGCTAACCTCTCACCATTACCAATAACAGAGGATACAACAAAACATGCTAGCCTCTCACCATTACCAATAACAGAGGCTACAACAAAACATGCTAACCTCTCACCATTACCAATAACAGAGGATACAACAAATCATGCTAACCTCTCACCATTACCAATAACAGAGGATATCACAAAACATGCTAACCTCTCACCATTACCAATAATAGAGGATACAACTAAACATGCTAACCTCTCACCATTACCAATAACATAGGATACAACAAAACATGCTAACCTCTCACCATTACCAATAACAGAGGATACAACAAAACATGCTAACCTCTCACCATTACCAATAACAGAGGATACAACTAAACATGCTAACCTCTCACCATTACCAATAACAGAGGATACAACAAAACATGCTAACCTCTCACCATTACCAATAACAGAGGATACAACAAAACATGCTAACCTCTCACCATTACCAATAACAGAGGATAAAACAAAACATGCTAACCTCTCACCATTACCAATAACAGAGGATACAACTAAACATGCTAACCTCTCACCATTACCAATAACATAGGTTACAACAAAACATGCTAATCTCTCACCATTACCAATAACAGAGGATACAACAAAACATGCTGACCTCTCACCATTACCAATAACAGAGGCTACAACAAAACATGCTAACCTCTCACCATTACCAATAACAGAGACAACAACAAAACATGCTAACCTCTCACCATTACCAATAACAGAGGCTACAACAAAACATACTAAACTCTCACCATTACCAATAACAGAAGTTACAACAAAACATGCTATCCTCTCACCATTACCAATAACAGAGGATACAACAAAACATGCTAACCTCTCACCATTACCAATAACAGAGGATACAACAAAACATGCTAACCTCTCACCATTACCAATAACAGAGGATACAACAAAACATGCTAACCTCTCACCATTACCAATAACAGAGGCTACAACAAAACATGCTAACCTCTCACCATTACCAATAACAGAGGCTGCAACAAAACATGCTAACCTCTCACCATTACCAATAACAGAGGCTACAACAAAACATGCTAACCTCTCACCATTACCAATAACAGAGGCTACAACAAAATATGCTAACCTCTCACCATTACCAATAACAGAGGCTACAACAAAACATGCTAACCTCACCATTACCAATAACAGAGACTACAACAAAACATGCTAACCTCTCACCATTACCAATAACAGAGGCTACAACAAAACATGCTAACCTCTCACCATTACCAATAACAGAGGCTAAAACAAAACATGCTAACCTCTCACCATTACCAATAACAGAGGCTACAACAAAACATGCTAACCTCTCACCATTACCAATAACAGAGGCTACAACAAAACAGCTAACCTCTCACCATTACCAATAACAGAGGCTATAACAAAACATGCTAACCTCTCACCATTACCAATAACAGAGGCTACAACAAAACATGCTAACCTCTCACCATTACCAATAACAGAGGCTACAACAAAACATGCTAACCTCTCACCATTACCAATAACAGAGGCTACAACAAAACAGCTAACCTCTCACCATTACCAATTACAGAGGCTACAACAAAACATGCTAACCTCTCACCATTAACAATAACAGAGGCTACAACAAAACATGCTAACCTCTCACCATTACCAATAACAGAGGCTCATTCCTCATTATTCACGATTCATTCATGATTATTCATAATCATGGTAGCATCCACATGAATGTAGAAGTGTTCAGAAACATCTTCTATTCTTACTGACAATACAAGTGAAGTGACTCCAAAATGACAGGACATTATTCACCATTCTTAACAGTAACTGTAAGGGCTGTCTTCAGGAATGGACCAAAATGCAGCGGGAATGTGGATACTCATATTTTAATTTAAAAAAAGAGTAAAGCATCAACCGGACAAAAAAAAATACACACGACAGGAACAGTCTTGCAGGCAAAGTACTTTCATATGTGATAATACTGACCTCAGAGTCTCCAGTTTACAGTGGGGATTCCCCAGTCCAGCAGAGAGCAGCTTCACTCCTGAATCCTTCAGCTCATTGTTACTCAGGTCCAGCTCTCTCAGGTGTGAGGGGTTTGACTCCAGAGCTGAGACCAGAGAAGCACAGCCTTCCTCTGTGACTCCACAGCCTGACAGCCTGCAAAGAGATCATCATGACTTCACAAACACACTGTTTATTTAACACCAGTAGTGTAGAAGGACAACGATGCATTTGGTTTATTCTCTCAAACAACAAATAGATTCATCTTCCGTCTCCTAGAATTGTATGGGCATATTGTTATACTAATGTGAAAATCATTGCATTTATTCAATGTTTTTCAATATAATATTATACACATATTATAATGCATATTTTTCTTTAACCTGAATATTTCTTCCTGATGATTAGTTCTTATATGTCATTTTATGTACTCACAGAACAGCTCTGGAGGCTTTGACCACTGGCAGCAGCCTCAGAAGACCTTCCTCTGATCTGGAGTATTTCTTCAGGTCAAACACATCCAGCTCATTTTCTGAAGTCAGCAACACAAAGACCAGAGCTGACCACTGTGCAGGTGACAGGTTGGGTTTTGAGAGACTTCCTGAGCTCAGGTAGCTTTGGATCTCCTCCACTAGAGAATGGTCATTCAGTTCATTCAGACAGTGGAACAGATTGATGCTCCTCTCTGGAGAGGGATTCTCCCTGATCTTCTCCTTGATGTACTTGACTGTTTCTTCATGGCTCTGTGAGCTGCTTCTTGTCTTTGTCAGTAGACCTCGTAAGTGCTTCTGATTGGACTCCAGTGAGAGGCCCAGAAGGAAGCGGAGGAACAGGTCCAGGTTTCCCATCTCACTTTGTAAGGCTTTATCCACAGCACTCTTGTAGACAGTAACTTCAGACTTGTCTCTGTACAGCAGAGAAAATATACTGGAATTTGTTTGCTGTTTGTCCATGAGATTCTCATTGTTGTTGATGAATGAGAGGAACACATACACAGCAGCCAGAAACTCCTGAATGCTCAGATGAACGAAGCAGTACACCTTGTCCTGGTACAGCCCACATTCCTCTTTAAAGAGCTGTGTGCACAATCCTGAGTACACAGAGGCTTCATTGACATCAATGCCAGCCTCTTTCAGGTCTTTTTCATAGAAAATCAGATTGCCCTTCACTAGCTGTTGAAAAGCCAGTTTTCCCAGTGACAGAATGCTCTTTTTATTCCAGTGTGGACCTGTCTCTTCTTTACCAAGATACTTTTCATTCTTCTGTTTGGTATGAAACACCACAAGGTGTGTGTACATCTCAGTCAGAGTCTTGGGCATCTCTTCTCTCTTATGTTTCAGCATGTGTTCGAGGACTGTTGCAGAAATCCAACAGAAGACTGGAATGTGGCACATGATGTGGAGGCTCCTTGATGTCTTTATGTGTGAGATGATTCTGCTGGCCAGGTCCTCATCACTGAATCTCTTCCTGATGTACTCCTCCTTCTGTGGGTCATTGAACCCTCGTACCTCTGTTACCTGGTCAACACACCCTGAAGGGATCGTATTGGCTGCTGCAGGTCGGGTAGTTATCCAGAGGAGAGCAGAGGGAAGCAGATTTCCCTTGATGAGATTTGTCAGCAGAACATCCACTGAGGTTGACTCTGTGACGTCACAACAGATCTTGTTCTTCTGGAAGTCTAGGGGCAGTCGGCACTCATCCAGACCATCAAAGATGAACAGAACTTTGTACTTGTTGTAGTTGGAGATTCTTGATTGTTTGGTTTCCATTGAGAAGTGATAGAGAAGTTCAATCAAAGTGTGTTTGTCTCCTTTCATCAAATTCAGCTCCCGAAAAGGGAATGAAAACACAAATTGAACATCCTGATTTGCTTTTCCTTCAGCCCAGTCCAGAATGAACTTCTGCACAGAGACTGTTTTTCCAATGCCAGCGACTCCCTTTGTCAGCACAGTTCTGATAAGTTTGTCTTGTCCAGTTAAGGGTTTGAAGATGTCGTTACATTTGACTGCAGTCTCTGGTCTTGCTTGTTTCCTGGTTGTTGTCTCAATCTGTCTCAGCTCATGTGCATTATTGACCTCTCCTGTTCCACCCTCTGTGATGTAGAGCTCTGTGTAGATCTTATTGAGAAGTATTGGGTTTCCTTGTTTAGCGATCCCCTCAAATACACATTGAAACTTCTTCTTTAGATTAGATTTGAGTTCACGTTGGAAAATCACAGCAAGCTCATCTGAATGAAGAAATAGCACAGAGGATATTAATATTACGTCTGTTTTAATGCCTACAGTATTGTAGGACTGTTATAACATTTTAAATTATAATCATTTATTCTCTTAACTGAATGTATTGTCATGACGTTGCCCTCTCTCTGGGAACAGGGAGCACAGTTGACCCCCTCCCCCTTGCACCATCCCCCTACCTACCTCTCCCTACCCAGGCCCTGTCAAGGCAGTCGTAAATTCCAAAGGAAATGTCCTGCCTAACAGTTGAGACTGAGAGGGGTTTCATAGAGAGACAAGGAAATTCTTCCAACTCACAGAATTGGGGAACCGAATTACATTTATGTTCTGGAGAAGGTATAAAAGATCGGTGAAGAATCCAGCTACGAACTGGTCCGCTTGGTACAATTGTGTGATTCTCAGAAGAGACAATATTATCATAAAACTGTTTATATAATAGCCTCAGCTATGGGACTTGCATCTAAATGGTTGTATAAAATGTATTAATAAGGATAAAGCTATTTGGAATACGTTGAGATGCTATGTACTGATGTTAATGTGATAGAATGTATTTCTGTTCAAAGCTTAAATCAGTCATCGGCAAGCCCCCCAGGGACACAGACAGGACCAGGCGTCATGTGACAAGCTTGTTCTATGTTCACGTATAAAACCCCCTCCCTGATTTTCTTTCTTCAGACCAGCTTACCTCAGAAGAGAGAGCCAAAGTTTGACCATCCAATTCCTCTACTGAAAGTTAACTATACCACGTGGTTAAACTTTTAGACTATCGAGACCGACAGAATAATAACAAGTCTTTGATATTAATTAATAGTCTGCAGCTAGAAATTATAGAATTGAACGCGAAGACCGACGAAACATCCATTCTATAACGACATTAATGAATGTCGCTTTGAAAGACCCGTTCTAACCGAGAGAGAGAACAGGACAAAAACTCTCCAACAGGACAAAAACTCTCCAACAAGGATCCCGACTACACACTGAGCGTAAATATATATTGATTGCAATTGTTCCCGAATGAGTGAGCGTTCATGTGCAAAGGATTAGCATATCAATTGTTAATATTAATGAACTCTGTGTGCCTCCTCAGCTGCCCTTTATGACCCTTTGTTTAACAAGACACCAGCCATGCCTGTTTAGCCCACTAGGGCACATTACTCTACCAATTCTTTGTGATGATAATTACTGTTTGTATGCTTTCTGTGAATTACTTAGTTTAGTAAATAAATGATTTTAAGACAGTTGATGTATGGATGATTTTAGTAAAGGCTGGATTCGTGCAGATACAACAATTTACGACGTTTGGAATGAGACTGGACGTGAGGTAAAATACACCATTTAAACCAGAAGATAATCGGCCTATACTATAATATAATATATAATGTTATAATATAGGAAAGTTATATTAGGAAAATTATAACTTTGTAATCTGAATATTTTCCTTGGTGCCCCGATCTCCTAGTTAATACAGTTAAACGATTAGTCAGTTTAATCGCGTGATAATAATTACAGGGAGTTAATTGATAAACATGTCTTCAGTTTAATGGTGCCCAAAGACACGACAGTATAAATGTGTAAATGTTTTCATAATGCATTACAGACTGGTGTGACTGATTATATTATTATTGGTATTATTGATGGTATTATTAATGTTGTCTCTCTCTCTCTCTCTCTAAATTAATCAACACAACACATCCCTTCTGCTACTTGATGAGGTCACTAGGTGTTGTGTTAAGGCTGCTACAATATCATTGAGTTACACAGCTACTTTAGCTGTACTTTAGCCACAGCTTTTAAATGTTATAAAACAGCATTCAACACGAGGCAGACAGATCTTACATTTCTCCAGTGTGTCAGCGAGCTCCTTCTGGTTCATTTTCCTCAGGATGTGCAGTGTGATCTTCAGAGCCCCCTCTCTGGCACTGCTCTCCTGCTTCTCATCTTCAGCATCCACCACTTCCTCATCCTGCTTCTGTCTCTCAAAGCCTTCTGGGAGTTCTGGACTAAGAATCCTCTTGAACATCTTCAGCTCGTTCTTCACAAATGTCATCATTTTCTCTTGAAGCAACTAAAATAAATCATGTAAATAAGTTAAGCAAGAGAAGAAATACTTTCTCATTAACACATTAATGAATGATTGACAGATCAACTTGAGGAAAACTTTACTTGAGGAAAACAAAAACAAATGTACATAACAGGACCACATACACTGAATATGGAGTCCAGGTCTGTTTGATGACTCTGGGAAGACTGACCACTGAGAATCTCTGACCTCTCCTGTTGGTTTCTGTGGACAAAACATGAGATTACATCTCCTCATCCAGGGAGTACACACACACACACACACACACACACACACACACACACACACACACACACACACACACACACACACACACACACACACACTGTTTTAGGACTATGAAAATGGACTAAACGATTAGCCTATGGATTATGAAAACAACCAAAAGAAATGTGAAAATGGGAGAGGAGAAATGACTAGAGACAGTGTTGTTTAACTCACTGACCATGACCCATGAGTTCTTCTTACCTTTGTTCAGTAGAAAAGTCTCCCTCTCTAAAGGATATAGGTGTAACCATAGACCGGTCAGTCTTCATGGACACACAGCTGGGTACAGGGGAGGCTGGTCTCTCCTGCTTGATTGGACTTCAACACAACAGAGACAAACATTACATCTCTCATCTACTCTGATCTCAGATGGGAAACATAAGAAGAGTTCCAAAACGCAACATATCACTTTACAGAAATGAGCTTTCATTGTTTAAAGAAATTATGTATTAATTATTACATCTCTCACAGACAAGGATTTGTTTGAAATCTATCACTTGATGGCTTCATTTCAGAGAGACAAAAATCATGTTTTTTTTATGCAAAATGCTATATATCTGCCTCACTCTCAAATGTGACCGACCGGCTCAATTTGGTAATTAACTAAATAACTACATATATAGTGATTTTGGTTTATGTCTGTTTAATTGTTTGTTATGGTATAAGTTCTTATTTTATGATTGTAAGTGATAAAATTAACTAGTAATTCTCAGTAATTACTACTTTAGTAAGGAATAACACATTTTTTCAGCACTACTGCAGTTGCTAAATAATTCCAATAGATGGTAACATAAGACCACAATGATATTTAAGAATATAAGTTTAGTTTTCTCCCTGGATACACCACCACTCCCCGAGCTTCCTGCAGAACCCCTGCAGTACCTCCACAGACCCCGGATTGAGAACCCCTGATTTAGCAGATGCTCTTATGCAGAGAGATTTACAGTAACTGCATTCACCTTAAGATAGCTATTTATTTAGGAAATAAACGTAATTAATTATTCATAAAATTATCTCACCTCTTAGCTTTGGTGTCATGTCCCCAAGAGAGATGCATTTTGGAGGCAGGGGCCCCCTCCTCTCTCTCCCCAGAGAGACTCATTTTAGAGGCAGGGCCCCCCTCCTTCCTCTCCCCAGAGAGACTCATTTTAGAGACAGGACCCCCCTCCTCTCTCTCCCCAGAGAGACTCATTTTAGAGACAGGACCCCCCTCCTCTCTCTCCCCAGAGAAACTCATTTTAGAGACAGGACCCCCCTCCTCTCTCTCCACAGAGAGACTCATTTTAGAGGCAGGGTCCCCCTCCTCTCTCTCCCCAGAGAGATGCATTTTAGAGGCAGGGCCCCCCTCCTCTCTCTCCCCAGAGAGACTAATTTTAGAGCACTGACCCCTGTAAACAGAGATCGAGCATGTTGGTTGTGGTTAACACAGTGACAACTAAACAGAGATCCAGCATGTTGGTTGTGGTCAACACAGTGACAACTAAACAGAGATCCAGCATGTTGGTTGTGGTTAACACAGTGACAACTAAACAGAGATCCAGCATGTTGGTTGTGGTTAACACAGTAACAACTAAACAGAGATCCAGCATGTTGGTTGTGGTTAACACAGTGACAACTAAACAGAGATCCAGCATGTTGGTTGTGGTTAACACAGTGACAACTAAACAGAGATCCAGCATGTTGGTTGTGGTTAACACAGTGAGAACTAAACAGAGATCCAGCATGTTGGTTGTGGTTAACACAGTGACAACTAAACAGAGATCCAGCATGTTGCTTGTGGTTAACACAGTAACAACTAATTATTTTATTCATTATCTCTTAGAAATAAAACCGTTTACTAACAGACACATCCAAACAGTCAGGTTATTTAATGTAATGACTTTTTCTAGTCCAATGACTACTCAAAACCCTCCCACAAGGCCTGAACACTAACTAATAGCCCCTGATTGGCCTACATCTTATTTTGGGGCGGCAGGTAGCCGGACGCGCGCACACGCACACGCACACACACAGGGAGGAAATGTGTTTGTTTAATATTGTTTTAGGACTATATAAATGGACTAAAGGATTAGCCTATGGATTATGAAAACAACAACAATAAATGTGAAAATGGGAGAGGAGAAATGACTAGAGACAGTGTTGTTTAACTCACTGACCAATGAGTTCTTCTTACCTTTGTTCAGTAGAAAAGTCTCCCTCTCTAAACAGTATAGGTAGACCCATAGACTGGTCACTCTTCATGGACACACAGCTGGGAACAGGGGAGGCTGGTATCTCCTGCTTGATTGGGCTTCAACAGAACAGAGACAAACATAACATCTCTCATCTACTCTGAGCTCAGATGGGGAAAGATAAGAGTTTCATTACAAAACGCTAAATATCACTTTTCAGAAATGTTGGTAAATTATCTCATTGTTTAAAGAAATGATTAAACCACTACAAGGCTTTATAAAGACTTTTAAAGTGGGTAATTTCCACATAAAATGCACATTTGCTGTTATTTTCCCGATGTGAGAAACTGGGTCAAATTAACATGGCATCTGCAAGTGAATTCATCTTTAGATATCTAGGTGGGACAACCACATATCACAGTTAAATATACTGGATACCAACATTCCACTCCTGATAAACAATGGATATATAGATATCTAGGTGGATATATAGATATCTAGGTGGATATATAGATATCTAGGTGGATATATAGATATCTAGGTGGGACAACCACATATCACAGTCAGATATACAGGATACAAACATTACATTCCTGCTAAACAATGGATATATAGATATCTAGGTGGATATATAGATATCTAGGTGGATATATAGATGTCTAGGTGGATATATAGATGTCCAGGTGGATATATAGATGTCTAGGTGGATATATAGATATCTAGGTGGATATATAGATATCTAGTTGGATATATAGATATCTAGTTGGATATATAGATGTCTAGGTGGATATATAGATGTCTAGGTGAATATATAGATATCTAGGTGGATATATAGATGTCTAGGTGGATATATAGATATCTAGGTGGATATATAGATATCTAGGTGGATATATAGATATCTAGGTGGATATATAGATATATTGGTGGATATATAGATATCTAGGTGGATATATAGATAGCTAGGTGTTGTCATGACGTTGGCCTGTGGGTAACGTTTATGACCCCCCCATAAATACCTTTCTCCCTTCCCCTCTCTCTCTGACCCTACTGAAGGACTTGAATAGCCTGTGTTAAATATAGAGAGTCTGGGAACATCAAACAAATGGGGAAAAGGAACCATATTTTGGTAATAAAACCAGTTGGAAATATGCTTGATAAAGTAACGAGTATGGAGGTCAGTTCATTGTTATCTGGGACATTGTGATTGATGACAGGACGACATAAACTGTACCTGAGAAAGTATACACCCTCTAGTTATCAGAGTCACATGGAATTGTTTTGCAATTGAAATGTTTGATATTGAAATTGTTTGTTAGGAGATTAAATGTAATTTTAGCTTCCAAATGAGAGAATTGGGTTTTCATAAGGAAAGTGCCCTGCTCGATCAGTGGCCCAACCCTGTGAAGAGACAGGGGTTATAAACGATGAAACACCTCCTTCCCCCCTCTCCACTATATAAGCCTTTGACGAAAAGACATTCAGGAGTTCCAGTACGGGAGGTCTGCAGCCTCTACGTTAGAAGGACACACATGTTAACCTCTTACATCTAGGGGGCAGTATTTTCACGGCTGGATAAAAAACGTACCCAATTTAATCTGATTATTAGTCCTGCCCAGAAACTGGAATATGCATATAATTATTAGCTTTGGAGAGAAAACACTCCAAAGTTTCTGAAACTGTTTGAATGGTGTCTGTGAGTATAACAGAACTCCTATGGCAGGCAAAAACCTGAGATGCTTCTGTTCAGGAAGTACCCTGTCTGAACATTTCTTGCCCTTCTTTATTATCTCTGTCGTTTACAAAGGATCTCTGCTCTTACGTGACACTTCGCACGTCAACAATGGCCTCTCATAGCCCGGGAAAAACAGGAATGACGTAATTCAAAGCCCTGGCTGAAGCACACGAGAGCAAAAACTAAGTGGTCACTTGATGGACTAAGCCTTAGGCGCGTGACACGCCCCGCCCCCGGCTTTCGGTTTTTTCCTCAGTTTACAGACAGGCAGATTCCCGGTCGGAATATTATCGCTTCTCTACGAGATAAATTGCATAAAAATTGGTTTTAAACAGCGGTTGACATGCTTAGAAGTACGGTAATGGAATATTTAGACATTTTTTGTCATATTTTGCGTCATGCTCGTGGCCGAGATTTAGCGTTGGGATAGTGTCTAGAACGCACGAACAAAACGTCTTGATGGAACATAACGATGGATTATTTGGGACCAAACCTACATTTGTTATTGAAGTAGAAGTCCTGGCAGTGTATTCTGACGAAGAACAAGCAAGGTAAGAACATTTTTCTTATAGGAAATGTGATTTTGGTGAAGGCTAAACTTGCAGGGTGTCTAAATAGCTAGCCCTGTAATGCCGGGCTATGTACTTAGATTATTGCAAAATGTGCTTCATCCGAAAAGCTATTTTAAAATCGGACATATCGAGTGCATAGAGGAGTTCTGTATCTATAATTCTTAAAATAATTGTTATGCTTTTTGTGAACGTTTATCGTGAGTAATTTAGTAAAATCACCGGAAGTGTTCGGTGGGAATGCTAGTTCTGAACGTCACATGCTAATGTAAAAAGCTGTTTTTTGATATAAATATGAACTTGATTGAACAGACATGCATGTATTGTATAACATAATGTCCTAGGTGTGTCATCTGATGAAGATCATCAAAGGTTAGTGTTGCATTTAGCTATGGTTTGGGTTTATGTGACATGATATGCTAGCTTGAAAAATGGGTGTCTGAATATTTCTGGCTGGGTACTCTGCTGACATATTCTAATGTTTTGCTTTCGCTGTAAAGCCTTTTTGAAATCGGACAGTTTGGTTAGATAAAGGAGAGTCTTGTCTTTAAATAGCTGTAAAATAGTCATATGTTTGAAAAATGGAAGTTTTCGAATTTAGAGGAGTTTGAATTTCGCGCCCCGCCCATCATTGGATATTGGAGCAATCGTTCCGCTAGCGGAACGTGTAGATGTAAGAGGTTAACTAAACCATATCAAGGACAGAACTAAGCCAACCTTGGCGTGAGCTATGGTATGAACTGGTATGAACTTTGAGCTTATTCACTACAGAAGTGATACTTCCTAGCCGCTGAGTTAGCCGCTGCTAACGTGGGCTAGGAAAGGACGGACGACGGATCCAGTCTAACAACCAGACGAAGATACCACCACGTATCCAATTTACCACCATTGTGTCACGAGCGTCTAGGACCAGTAGATATATGAAATCAGGAGCAGGAGACAGAGGGCCAGAGCAACTGAGTTTTAATAAGAAATACCAGTCGTAATAGCCGTTGGGCACAGGGCGTGTGGCGAAGTCCGCCAGGAGAAAACACTTTTCTCAATAAAAACAAAGAAGCGCACTGAAAAAACAAACAGCGCGCGGGGCGCAGCCCGGCAATATAATGACTTCTTAATCGGATACAATACAACTGTCCTTCGTGAACAAATGAACAATCCCGCACGAGAACCCCAACTGAAAATACACATTAAATAACCCCCCACTAATGACAAACACAAAACAGGTGCGGGATAGACAGACAAACCAACAGACACAGAAACAACGATCGGTGGCAGCTAATAGGCCGGCGACGACGACCGGCGAGCGCCGCCCGACCGAGGAGGGGCGCCACCTTCGTTAGATACTGTGACAGTACCCCTCCCCTGACTGAGCCGCGCGCCGACGCCGGCCTCGGGGACGGCCCGGATGGGCGAGGCGCCGGCCGATCCGGACGGCGACGGTGGAATTCTTGTAGCATCGGTGGATCTAGAATGTCCGCCGCCGGAACCCAGCACCTCTCCTCCGGACCGTACCCCTCCCAGTCCACGAGGTACTGCAGGCCCCCTACCCGACGTCGGGAGTCCAGGATGGTTCGGACTGTGTACGCCGGGGCCCCCCCGATGTCCAGGGGGGGCGGGGGGACCTCCAGCACCTCATCGTCCTGTAGTGGACCAGCTACCACCGGCCTGAGGAGAGACACATGAAACGAGGGGTTAATGCGGTAATATGTAGGGAGTTGTAACCTGTAACACACCTCGTTTATCCTCCTCAGGACTTTGAACGGCCCCACAAACCGCAGACCCAGCTTCCGGCAGGGCAGGCGGAGGGGCAGGTTCCGCGTCGAGAGCCAGACTCTGTCCCCCGGATTATACACGGGGGCGTCACTGCGGTGGCGGTCAGCGCTCTCTTTGTGTCGTTCCACAGCTCTCCTTAGGCACTCCTGGACACCATTCCAGGTCTCCTGAGAGCGCTCCACCCATGCCTCCACCGCAGGAGCCTCCGTCTGGCTCTGTTGCCATGGCACCAGGACCGGCTGATATCCCAAGACCACCTGGAAGGGTGACAGGTTGGTAGAGGAGTGGCGCTGAGAGTTCTGGGCCATCTCGGCCCATGGCACGAACTGCGCCCACTCCCCTGGCCGGTCCTGGCAATATGACCGCAGAAACCTGCCCACCTCCTGGTTGATGCGTTCTACCTGCCCATTACTCTCGGGGTGGAAACCCGAGGTCAGGCTGACCGAGACCCCCAGCCTCTCCATAAACGATCTCCACACCCTGGACGTGAACTGGGGACCCCGATCAGAAACGATGTCCTCGGGCACCCCATAGTGCCGGAAGACATGGGTGAACAGGGCCTCCGCAGTCTGCAGGGCCGTAGGAAGACCGGGCAAAGGGAGCAGACGGCAGGACTTAGAGAACCTGTCCACAACGACCAGGATTGCCGTATTCCCCTGGGACGGCGGGAGATCCGTGAGGAAATCCACCGAGAGGTGAGACCAAGGTCGTTGCGGAACAGGGAGGGGCTGTAATTTCCCTCGAGGCAGGTGCCTAGGAGCCTTGCACTGAGCGCACACCGAACAGGAAGAGACATAACGCCGAACATCCTCAGCCAAGGTGGGCCACCAGTACCTTCCCTTCAGGCCCCGCACTGTCCGTTCCACCCCAGGATGACCCGAGGAGGGTAGAGTGTGGGACCATCGGATCAGTCGATCGCGAACACCAAGCGGAACGTATTTCAGGCCCACGGGACACTGCGGTGGAGTGGGTTCTGACCGACCCGCCCGCTCGATGTCCGCATCCACCTCCCATACCACCGGCGCCACCAGACAGGAGGCGGGAAGTATGGGAGTAGGATCGATGGTCCGCTCCTCGGTGTCGTAGAGACGCGACAGTGCGTCAGCCTTCCGGTTCCGGGAACCTGGAATGTACGAGAGAGTGAAGTTAAACCTCGTAAAAAACATGGCCCACCTTGCCTGACGGGGATTAAGCCTCCTCGCTGCCCGGATATACTCCAGGTTACGGTGGTCGGTCCAGATGAGAAAAGGGTGACGTGCCCCCTCAAGCCAATGTCTCCACACCGTCAAAGCCCTGACCACAGCTAACAGCTCCCGGTCCCCCACATCATAGTTGCGCTCCGCCGGGCTCAGCTTCTTAGAAAAGAAGGCACATGGGCGGAGCTTCGGAGGAACGCCCGAGCGCTGCGATAGCACAGCTCCTACCCCAGCCTCGGACGCGTCCACCTCCACTATGAATGGCAAAGAGGGGTCCGGATGCGCCAGGACAGGTGCGTTGGTAAACAGAGCCTTCAGACGAAGGAAGGCTCCGTTCGCCTCTGCTGACCATCGTAGCCGCACCGGCCCCCCTTTCAACAGTGAGGTAATGGGAGCCGCCACCTGACCAAAACCCCGGATAAACCTCCGATAATAATTAGCGAACCCCAAGAACCGCTGCACCTCCTTCACAGTGGTTGGGGTTGGCCAATTACGCACAGCCGTCACGCGGTCACACTCCACCTCCACCCCCGAGGTGGAAATGCGATATCCTAGAAATGAGACGGCTCTTTTGAAAAACTCACATTTCTCCGCCTTGACGTATAGGTTATGCTCCAGCAGCCGCCCAAGCACTTTACACACCAGGGACACATGCTCGGCGCGTGTGGCGGAGCAAATCAGGATGTCATCGATGTACACCACCACACCCTGCCCGAGCATGTCCCGAAGGACCTCGTCCACAAAGGATTGGAAGACAGCGGGAGCGTTCTTTAACCCATACGGCATGACGAGGTACTCATAATGGCCGATGTGGTACTAAATGCGGTTTTCCACTCATCTCCATCTCGGATACGCACCAGGTTATATGCGCTCCTGAGATCTAATTTCGTGAAGAAGCGCGCCCCGTGAAATGACTCCACTGCCGTAGCAATGAGAGGTAGCGGGTAACTGAAACCCACTGTGATAGCATTTAGACCTCTATAGTCAATGCACGGACGCAGACCTCCCTCCTTCTTCTTCACAAAAAAGAAGCTCGAGGAGACGGGGGATTTAGAGGGCCGAATGTATCCCTGTCTCAAGGACTCAGTGACGTATGTATCCATAGCCACTGTCTCCTCCTGAGACAGAGGATACACGTGACTCCTAGGAAGAACCGCGTCGGCCTGGAGGTTTATCGCACAATCCCCTCGTCGATGGGGTGGTAATAGAGTCGCCTTCGTCTTACTGAAGGCGATAGCCAAATTGGCATACTCTGAGGGAATGTGCACAGTAGAGACTTGGTCTGGACTTTCCACCGTAGTCGCACCGATGGAAACTCCTATGCACCTACCTGAGCACTCCCCCGACCACCCCGTAAGAGCCCTCTGTCTCCACGAAATCTGGGGGTTGTGTGTGGCTAGCCAGGGGATTCCCAGTACCACCGGAAACGCCGGGGAGTCAATGAGGAACAGGCTGATACGCTCCTCATGACCCCCCCACGTCTGCATCACCAGTGGCACTGTGACCTCCCCTACTTGGCCTGACCCTAGCGGTCGACTATCTAGGGCGTGCACGGGGAAGGGGTGGTCCAGCTGAACCAGGGGAATCCCTAACCTCTTCGCTAACCCACGGTCCATGAAACTCCCAGCTGCACCTGAATCGACTAGCGCCTTATACTGGAAGTGAGGGGAAAAATTAGGAAAACAAACGGAGGTGTACAAGTGGTCGACAGGGGGCTCTGGGTGTGGCTGGTGCGGACTCACCTGGGGGGCCGAAGCAGTGCTCTGCCTGCCCTCCGAACTCCCGGAGGGACCTCTCCAGCACCGGTCCACAGTGTGTCCTCTGCGTCCACCTCGGGTGCCGGAGGGACCCCCCCCTCCGGTCCTCCTCGGTGCAGCCCCCCCTATCTCCATGGGCTGTGGAGCGGGAGGACTGGTAGGCGGAACGAACAGGCCCCGACTGGAACGTCCCCGGGCAGCCAGCAGGTTGTCCAATCTAATGGACAAATCCACCAGTTGGTCCAGAGTGGAGGTGTTGTCCCTACATGCCAGCTCCCGGCAGACGTCCTCGCAAAGGCTGCACCTATAGTGGTCTATCAGGGCCCGCTCGTTCCACCCCGATCCAGCGGCGAGAGTCCGGAATTCCAACGCGAAGTCCTGAGCGGTCCTCGTCTCCTGCCTCAAATGGAATAGTAGCTCACCCGCCGCCCTGCCCTCCGGGGGATGATCGAAAACCGCCCGGAAGCGGCGGGTGAACTCAGGGTAGTCACCCCGGGCCGAGTCTGGACCATCCCAGACTGCATTGGCCCATTCCAGGGCTCGACCCGTGAGACACGAGACGAGGACGCTCACCCTCTCTTCGTCGGAGGGAGGGGGGCGGACGGTCGCCAGGTACAGTTCCAGTTGGAGGAGGAACCCCTTGCACCCAGCGGCCGTCCCATCGAACTCCCTGGGAGGTGAAATCCGGATCCCGCTGGCACCCGCTTCAGTGGATGTGGGTAGGGGCGCAGGGTGAGGGACCGGAGCTGGTCCTGCTGGGGAGGCACTTCTCTCCCATCTCTCCAACCGGGCCAACACCTGGTCCATGGCCGAGCCTAGGCGGTGGAGGAGGCCGGCATGCTGGGAGACCTGCTCAGCCATGGATGGCGCTTCTGCTCCTGCTGACTCCTTCAGTTTCTGGTGCGGGATTCTGTCACGTCGGACTTGGACTGGCTGATAGGTGAAATCAAGTGCAGGAGACAGAGGTGCTGGAGATGAGTGTCTTTTAATAATTTTACTCACACACACGCCGAAAAGCACAGGGCGCTATACAAAGTACCAGTAATTAGTGAACTGCGCCCGTACAGCACAAAATATAATTCCCAAGGTAAGGAGCGCAGCCCGGTAAATCTTACTACAAAAAACAAACTGTCGATCTCACAACGTGGACAATAAACAATCCCGCACAAAATCCCAACTGAAAACACACATTAAATAATCCCCCACTAATGACATACACAAAACAGGTGCGGAACAGACAGACAAAACTAAACGACACAGAAACAACGATCGGTGGCAGCTAATAGGCCGGCGACGACGACCGCCGAGCGCCGCCCGACCGAGGAGGGGCGCCACTTTCGTTGGATCCTGTGACACCATCCAAACTTTTTATGCAAATTAAGACAGTCCTTCTATCTGAGAAGTCAGAGAGAAGTGAAAAATTCTTCCTTGGTTGTTAATTTTCTCAAAATCGAAAAGGCACAATCTTGGATTCGAGCCATTGTCTTCAGTAGCTGAACATGTTATTAGTCCACTAGATTAGAGCCGATGTCTTCAGTAGTGGAATATGTTATTACTCCACTAGATTAGAGCCGATGTCTTCAGTAGCTGAACATGTTATTACTCCACTAGATTAGAGCTGATGTCTTCAGTAGCTGAACATGTTATTACTCCACTAGATTAGAGCCGATGTCTTCAGTAGCTGAACATGTTATTACTCCACTAGATTAGAGCCGATGTCTTCAGTAGCTGAACATGTTATTACTCCACTAGATTAGAGCTGATGTCTTCAGTAGCTGAACATGTTATTACTCCACTAGATTAGAGCCGATGTCTTCAGTAGGGGAACATGTTATTACTCCACTAGATTAGAGCTGATGTCTTCAGTAGCTGAACATGTTATTACTCCACTAGATTAGAGCCGATGTCTTCAGTAGCTGAACATGTTATTAGTCCACTAGATTAGAGCTGATGTCTTCAGTAGCTGAACATGTTATTACTCCACTAGATTAGAGCTGATGTCTTCAGTAGCTGAACATGTTATTACTCCACTAGATTAGAGCTGATGTCTTCAGTAGCTGAACATGTTATTACTCCACTAGATTAGAGCCGATGTCTTCAGTAGCTGAACATGTTATTACTCCACTAGATTAGAGCTGATGTCTTCAGTAGCTGAACATGTTATTACTCCACTAGATTAGAGCCGATGTCTTCAGTAGCTGAACATGTTATTACTCCACTAGATTAGAGCCGATGTCTTCAGTAGCTGAACATGTTATTACTCCACTAGATTAGAGCTGATGTCTTCAGTAGCTGAACATGTTATTACTCCACTAGATTAGAGCCGATGTCTTCAGTAGGGGAACATGTTATTACTCCACTAGATTAGAGCTGATGTCTTCAGTAGCTGAACATGTTATTACTCCACTAGATTAGAGCCGATGTCTTCAGTAGCTGAACATGTTATTAGTCCACTAGATTAGAGCTGATGTCTTCAGTAGCTGAACATGTTATTACTCCACTAGATTAGAGCTGATGTCTTCAGTAGCTGAACATGTTATTACTCCACTAGATTAGAGCTGATGTCTTCAGTAGCTGAACATGTTATTACTCCACTAGATTAGAGCCGATGTCTTCAGTAGGGGAACATGTTATTACTCCACTAGATTAGAGCTGATGTCTTCAGTAGCTGAACATGTTATTACTCCACTAGATTAGAGCCGATGTCTTCAGTAGCTGAACATGTTATTACTCCACTAGATTAGAGCCGATGTCTTCAGTAGCTGAACATGTTATTACTCCACTAGATTAGAGCTGATGTCTTCAGTAGTGGAACATGTTATTACTCCAGTAGATTAGAGCAGATGTCTTCAGTAGCTGAACATGTTATTACTCCACTAGATTAGAGCCGATGTCTTCAGTAGCTGAACATGTTATTACTCCACTAGATTAGAGCTGATGTCTTCAGTAGTGGAACATGTTATTACTCCACTAGATTAGAGCCGATGTCTTCAGTAGCTGAACATGTTATTACTCCACTAGATTAGAGCTGATGTCTTCAGTAGCTGAACATATTATTACTCCACTAGATTAGAGCTGATGTCTTCAGTAGCTGAACATGTTATTACTCCACTAGATTAGAGCCGATGTCTTCAGTAGGGGAACATGTTATTACTCCACTAGATTAGAGCCGATGTCTTCAGTAGCTGAACATGTTATTAGTCCACTAGATTAGAGCTGATGTCTTCAGTAGCTGAACATGTTATTACTCCACTAGATTAGAGCTGATGTCTTCAGTAGCTGAACATGTTATTACTCCACTAGATTAGAGCTGATGTCTTCAGTAGCTGAACATGTTATTACTCCACTAGATTAGAGCCGATGTCTTCAGTAGGGGAACATGTTATTACTCCACTAGATTAGAGCTGATGTCTTCAGTAGCTGAACATGTTATTACTCCACTAGATTAGAGCCGATGTCTTCAGTAGCTGAACATGTTATTAGTCCACTAGATTAGAGCTGATGTCTTCAGTAGCTGAACATGTTATTACTCCACTAGATTAGAGCTGATGTCTTCAGTAGCTGAACATGTTATTACTCCACTAGATTAGAGCCGATGTCTTCAGTAGCTGAACATGTTATTACTCCACTAGATTAGAGACAATGACTTCAGTAGTGGAACATGTTATTAATCCAACATCGGGACACGTTTAATTTTCGGCGGAGTGCCTTTGTTTTAACGGCATGCACGTGCACAGGTCGGCGCGAGGCAACCGTTAGACCCGATGACATGTTTCTACGCATGAGCTTAGCTAGCCAACGTCGCCATGACATCACCTGCAAGTGTGATCAGGGATTTCTATTGGAGAAGCAGTCATTCTGTCTATCGTCATACTGTACTGTCTTTAATCAAGACCTGCTGCAGTCATTCTGTCTATCGTCATACTGTACTGTCTTTAATCATGACCTGCTGCAGTCATTCTGTCTATCGTCATACTGTACTGTCTTTAATAATTACCTGCTGCAGTCATTCTGTCTATCGTCATACTGTACTGTCTTTAATCATGACCTGCTGCAGTCGTTCTGTCTATCGTCATACTGTACTGTCTTTTCCATGACCTGCTGTAGTCATTCTGTCTATCGTCATATTGTACTGTCTTTAATCATGACCTGCTGCAGTCATTCTGTCTATCGTCATACTGTACTGTCTTTAATAATTACCTGCTGCAGTCATTCTGTCTATCGTCATACTGTACTGTCTTTAATCATGACCTGCTGCAGTCATTCTGTCTATCGTCATACTGTACTGTCTTTAATCATGACCTGCTGCAGTCATTCTGTCTATCGTCATACTGTACTGTCTTTAATCATGACCTGCTGCAGTCATTCTGTCTATCGTCATACTGTACTGCCTTTAATCATGACCTGCTGCAGTCATTCTGTCTATCGTCATACTGTACTGCCTTTAATCATGACCTGCTGCAGTCATTCTGTCTATCGTCATACTGTACTGTCTATAATCATGACCTGCTGCAGTCATTCTGTCTATCGTCATACTGTACTGTCTTTAATCATGACCTGCTGCAGTCATTCTGTCTATCGTCATACTGTACTGTCTTTAATAATTACCTGCTGCAGTCATTCTGTCTATCGTCATACTGTACTGTCTTTAATCATGACCTGCTGCAGTCGTTCTGTCTATCGTCATACTGTACTGTCTTTTCCATGACCTGCTGTAGTCATTCTGTCTATCGTCATACTGTACTGTCTTTAATAATTACCTGCTGCAGTCATTCTGTCTATCGTCATACTGTACTGTCTTTAATCATGACCTGCTGCAGTCATTCTGTCTATCGTCATACTGTACTGTCTTTAATCATGACCTGCTGCAGTCATTCTGTCTATCGTCATACTGTACTGCCTTTAATCATGACCTGCTGCAGTCATTCTGTCTATCGTCATACTGTACTGCCTTTAATCATGACCTGCTGCAGTCATTCTGTCTATCGTCATACTGTACTGTCTATAATCATGACCTGCTGCAGTCATTCTGTCTATCGTCATACTGTACTGTCTTTAATCATGACCTGCTGCAGTCATTCTGTCTATCGTCATACTGTACTGTCCTTAATCATGACCTGCTGCAGTCATTCTGTCTATCGTCATACTATACTGTCTTTAATTATGACCTGCTGCTTTCATTATGTCTATCGTCATACTGTACTGTCCTTAATCATGACCTGCTGCAGTCATTCTGTCTATCGTCATACTGTACTGTCCTTAATTATTGCCTGCTGCAGTCATTCTGTCTATCGTCATACTGTACTGTCCTTAATCATGACCTGCTGCAGTCATTCTGCCTATCGTCATACTCTACTGTCTTTAATTATGACCTGCTGCTTTCATTATGTCTATTGTCATACTGTACTGTCTTTAATTATGACCTGCTGCTTTCATTATGTCTATTGTCATACTGTACTGTCTTTAATTATGACCTGCTGCAGTCATTCTGTCTATCGTCATACTGTACTGTCTTTAATTATGACCTGCTGCAGTCATTCTGTCTATCGTCATACTGTACTGTCTTTAATTATGACCTGCTGCAGTCATTCTGTCTATCGTCATACTGTACTGTCTTTAATTATGACCTGCTGCCTTCATTATGTCTATCGTCATACTGTACTGTCTTTTCCATTACCTGCTGCAGTCATTCTGTCTATCGTCATACTGTACTGTCTTTAATCATGACCTGCTGCTTTCATTCTGTCTATCGTCATACTGTACTGTCCTTAATCATGACCTGCTGCTTTCATTCTGTCTATCGTCATACTGTACTGTCTTTAATCATGACCTGCTGCAGTCATTCTGTCTATCGTCATACTGTACTGTCTTTAATCATGACCTGCTGCAGTCATTCTGTCTATCGTCATACTGTACTGTCTTTAATCATGACCTGCTGCAGTCATTATGTCTATCGTCATACTGTACTGTCTTTAATTATGACCTGCTGCTTTCATTATGTCTATCGTCAAACTGTACTGTCTTTAATCATGACCTGCTGCAGTCATTCTGTCTATCGTCATACTGTACTGTCCTTAATCTTTACCTGCTGCAGTCATTCTGTCTATCGTCATACTGTACTGTCTTTAATAATTACCTGCTGCAGTCATTCCCTTGTGGGAAGCAGTGTCTATGAAAGATCATGTTGTTCAAAGTGGCCAGAGGACTCTAATGAGCAGTGGTGGAAAAGTACCCAATTGTCATACTTGAGTAACAGTAAATATACCTAAATAGAAAATTACTCAAGTGAAAGTGAAAGTCACCCAGTAAAATACTACTTGGGACGGCAGTAAAATACTACTTGGGACGGCAGTACAATACTACTTGGGACGGCAGTAAAATACTACTTGGGACGGCAGTACAATACTACTTGAGACGGCAGTAAAATACTACTTGGGACGGCAGTAAAATACTACTTGGGACGGCAGTAAAATACTACTTGGGACGGCAGTAAAATACTACTTGGGACGGCAGTACAATACTACTTGAGACGGCAGTAAAATACTACTTGGGACGGCAGTACAATACTACTTGGGACGGCAGTAAAATACTACTTGAGTCATGCAGGTAGCCTAGTGGTTAGAGCGTTGGGCCAGTAACCGAAAGGTTGCTGGTTTGAATCTCCGAGCTGGTGAAAATGTAAAGGTAGAAATCTGTCTCTTATTACGAGATGGAGTTCAGACAGACTACTTTAAGGAAACTTTCTGAATGGATATTTTTTTTCTCCAAACTGCCACTGTAATTATCCGGATGGCAAGCGGTACCGGATTGCCAAGTCTAGCACAAAAAGGCTTCTCAACAGTTTTTACCCCCAAGCCATAAGACTTCTGAACAGGTAATCAAATGGTTACCCGGACTATTTGCATTGTGTGCTCCTCTTTTACGCTGCTGCTACTCTCTGTTTATCATATATGCATAGTCACTTTAACTATACATTCATGTACATACTACCTCAATTGGCCCGACCAACCAGTGCTCCTACACAATGGCTAGCCAGGCTATCTGCATTGTGTCCCACCACCCGCCAACTCCTCTTTACGCTACTGCTACTCTCTGTTCATCATATATGCATAGTCACTTTAAGCATACCTACATGTACATACTACCTCAATCAGCCTGACTAACCAGTGTCTGTATATAGCCTCGCTACTCTTATTTTCAAATGTATTTTTACTGGTGTTTTATTTCTTTACTTACCTACACACACACACACACACACACACACACACACACACACACACACACACACACACACACACACACACACACACACACACACACACACACACACATTTTTTTCGCACTATTGGTTAGATCCTGTAAGTCAGCATTTCACTGTAAGGTCTACACCTGTTGTATTCGGCACACGTGACAAATAAACTTGTGATTTGATTTGAAAGAGGGTGGTGGGGGTGGGGGCAATGCAAATAGTCTGGGTAGCCATTTGATTAGATGTACAGGAGTCTTATGGCTTGGGGTTAGAAGCTGTTTAGAAGCCTCTCGGATCTAGACTTGGCGCTCCGGTACCGCTTGCCGTGCGGTAGCAGAGAGAACAGTCTGAATAGGGTGCCTGGAGTCTTTGACCATTTTTAGGGCCTTCCTCTGACACCGCCTGGTATAGAGTTCCTGGATGGCAGGAAGCTTGGCCCCGGTGATGTACTGGGCCGTACGCACTACCCTCTGTAGTGCCTTGTGGTCGGAGGTCCGAACAGTTGCCATACCAGGCAGTGATGCAACCCGTCAGGATGCTCTTGATGGTGCAGCTGTAAAACCTTTTGAGGATCTGAGGGCCCATGCCAAATATTTTCCTCTTCACGACTGTCTAGGTCGTGAAGATCTTGCACTTAAGTACGCTGGAGGAGCGCTTCTCTCGCCTGTTGACAGTGTCAACGCTGTCAAGGCTCTCTCCATGAGGATGTGCTCTGTACCAGGTACATATACATATATATATATACATATATACACGCTGTCAAGGCTCTCTCCATGAGGATGTGCTCTGTACCAGGTACATATATATATATATATATATATATATATATATATATATACACGCTGTCAAGGCTCTCTCCATGAGGATGTGCTCTGTACCAGGTACACATATATATATATATATATATACACACACACACCCAAATGCATACAATTAGTATACAGATGTGTGTGTTTGAAAGTTACTTTGCCGGTACATCGTTAGTGTGACTCTCTCGAAGGGTGATGTCAAGCTCCAAGTTTGTTTACAATCTAAAGATAACTTAGGTAAATAAATACATAGGTGACATTTCTGAAATGGGAGATACTCTATATTCACTTCTGAAATAGGAGATACTTTATATTCACTTCTGAAATAGGAGATACTCTATATTCACTTCTGAAATAGGAGATACTCTATAGTCACTTCTGAAATGGGAGATACTCTATATTCACTTCTGAAATAGGAGATACTCTATATTCACTTCCGAAATCGGAGATACTCTATATTCACTTCTGAAATGGGAGATACTCAATATTCACTTCTGAAATAGGAGATACTCTATTCACTTCTGAAATGGGAGATACTCTATATTCACTTCTGAAATGGGAGATACTCTATATTCACTTCTGAATAGGAGATACTCTATTTTCACTTCTGAAATGGGAGATACTCTATATTCACTTCTGAAATGGGAGATACTCTATATTCACTTCTGAATAGGAGATACTCTATATTCACTTCTGAAATAGGAGATACTTTATTCACTTCTGAAATAGGAGATACTCTATATTCACTTCTGAAATGGGAGATACTCTATATTCACTTCTGAAATAGGACATACTCTATTCACTTCTGAAATGGGAGATACTCTATTCACTTCTGAAATGGGAGATACTCTATATTCACTTCTGAAATAGGAGATACTCTATTCACTTCTGAAATAGGAGATACTCTATTCACTTCTGAAATAGGAGATACTCTATATTCACTTCTGAAATGGGAGATACTCTATATTCACTTCTGAAATAGGACATACTCTATTCACTTCTGAAATGGGAGATACTCTATATTCACTTCTGAAATAGGAGATACTCTATTCACTTCTGAAATAGGAGATACTCTATATTCACTTCTGAAATGGGAGATACTCTATATTCACTTCTGAAATAGGAGATACTCTATATTAACTTCTGAATTGGGAGATACTCTATTCACTTCTGAAATAGGACATACTCTATTCACTTCTGAAATGGGAGATACTCTATATTCACTTCTGAAATAGGAGATACTCTATTCACTTCTGAAATAGGAGATACTCTATTCATTTCTGAAATAGGAGATACTCTATTCACTTCTGAAATAGGAGATACTCTATATTCACTTCTGAAATGGGAGATACTCTATATTCACTTCTGAAATAGGACATACTCTATTCACTTCTGAAATGGGAGATACTCTATATTCACTTCTGAAATAGGAGATACTCTATTCACTTCTGAAATAGGAGATACTCTATATTCACTTCTGAAATGGGAGATACTCTATATTCACTTCTGAAATAGGAGATACTCTATATTAACTTCTGAATTGGGAGATACTCTATTCACTTCTGAAATAGGAGATACTCTATATTCACTTCTGAAATAGGAGATACTCTATATTCACTTCTGAAATGGGAGATACTCTATATTCACTTCTGAAATGGGAGATACTCTATATTCACTTCTGAAATGGGAGATACTCTATATTCACTTCTGAAATGGGAGATACTCTATATTCACTTCTGAAATGGGAGATACTCTATATTCACTTCTGAAATAGGAGATACTCTATATTCACTTCTGAAATGGGAGATACTCTATATTCACTTCTGAAATAGGAGATACTCTATATTCACTTCTGAAATAGGAGATACTCTATTTTCACTTCTGAAATGGGAGATACTCTATTCACTTCTGAAATAGGAGATACTCTATATTCACTTCTGAAATAGGAGATACTCTATATTCACTTCTGAAATGGGAGATACTCTATATTCACTTCTGAAATGGGAGATACTCTATATTTACTTCTGAAATGGGAGATACTCTATATTCACTTCTGAAATGGGAGATACTCTATATTCACTTCTGAAATAAGAGATACTCTATATTCACTTCTGAAATGGGAGATACTCTATATTCACTTCTGAAATAGGAGATACTCTATATTCACTTCTGAAATGGGAGATACTCTATATTCACTTCTGAAATGGGAGATACTCTATATTCACTTCTGAAATGGGAGATACTCTATTTTCACTTCTGAAATGGGAGATACTCTATTCACTTCTGAAATAGGAGATACTCTATTCACTTCTGAAATGGGAGATACTCTATATTCACTTCTGAAATAGGAGATACTCTATATTCACTTCTGAAATGGGAGATACTCTATATTCACATCTGAAATAGGAGATACTCTATATTCATTTCTGAAATAGGAGATACTCTATTCACTTCTGAAATGGGAGATACTCTATATTCACTTCTGAAATAGGAGATACTCTATATTCACTTCTGAAATGGGAGATACTCTATATTCACTTCTGAAATAGGAGATACTCTATATTCACTTCTGAAATGGGAGATACTCTATATTCACTTCTGAAATGGGAGATACTCTATATTCACTTCTGAAATGGGAGATACTCTATTCACTTCTGAAATATGCAGTGCAGGGAAACATTAACATATATGTTAACATAGACCCACTCTGAACTACCCATCAACATATATGTTAACATAGACCCACTCTGAACTACACATCAACATATATGCTACACACACTACACACTAACACACACAAACTAGATGTTGCCAGTTCAATGCCCCAGTAACCAAGCTGTCAGAGCAGCAGTCTCTTAAAAAGCATGGGCTGAGGCACACCGCTAAATGTTTGTAGAGTTGCTGAGCAACGGAGGGTAAACAGTATCCAAAGAAAGAAAGGAAGTCTCTCAACAATGGTTGTATTAAACAGTTGGAATCATGTGACATGTGACTTCATTCCTTTGTGTTTAGAACATCCGTCTGAAAACATATCCCTTCAGATAGCTGCTGTTTTTTGAACATTTTACTTGCAATGATTGCGATGTGTGGTTGTTTTTGCCTACTTTAGTTGAATGCAAAGTCAGTGTGTAGTTGAATGGAAACATTTAGTTGAATGGAAGTTGCTAAATGTAGTTCAGTTTGTAGAGCGTGGCGCTTGCAATGCCAGGATAGTGGGTTTGATTCCCGGGACCACCCGTACGTAAAATGTATGTTTTGGATAAAAGCATCTTCTAAATGGCAGATGGTTATTATTATTAAGTTAATGTACATGTTTCTGTCCCTCTGTCTCATATTCTGCATGAGGAAGAAGGTGCAGAAAGACCTGGATGATCAGGAGAAGCTGGTGTCCCGCTTTGGATTGTGAGAGACAAAACCAACAGAGACTCCATATTCACCGACTCCCCTCTCCTTTTTTGAAAGTTAAACTTTATTTAACTAGGCAAGTTATTTAAGAACAAATCCTTATTTACAATGACAGCCTACCGGGGAACAGTGGGTGAACTGCCTAGTTCAGGGGCAGAACGACAGATTCTTACTTTGTCAGCTCAGGGATTCAATCCATCAACATTTTGGTTACTGGCCCAACTCTCTAACCACTAGGCTACCTCCTCTACTTATCTTTTTCCCTCTGCTGGAAAGGATTTGTACTGTATTTTCTTCTGGTAAAAATGCTAATTACACTTATTTTCTTGAAATATGAATAAATAAATGGCATCTTTTTGTAGAAATGTGTCTTGTCATTGTTGTCTGTCTTCAGTCGAGAAGATCTCAGTTGCATTGAACCATAAGTGGTTGTGGTTTTGTACTATTTTGAGTACCAAACGTTGTGCTCATTTTGTGATAACCGATGTGTTACTGTTGTCTGTGGTAAAGCAGTAGGTCATTTGTTTTGCTCTACTTCTAACAGGCTACATTTCAGGCTCCTATGGAGCAAAACATAATCCAAAACACAACCAAAACAAACTGCAAATGCATCTTTGTAGAGTTTGTAGAGTCACCGACTTCATGTAGTCATTGCGTGTAAGGAATATGGGACTAAATATTAAAGATTTGACTACTTCAATACACTCCAAGACAGTGTTTCCCAACTCCGGTCCTCGAGTACCTCCGGGGCTACAACAAAACGTGTGCTGTTGGGAGTAGACTACTCTGGGACCGGAGTTGGGAAACACTGCTCTAAGTGAATTGGTCAGAATACTTATGACTTCTTCAAATAGGGGGACTAGATATATAACGTGCTTTCATTTCTAAACTGTGAAACAGACATGCATGAAAATACCTTCAAATAAAAGGTGACATTATATACTGTCTCCTCATATTAAATATTTGATCTCAAATCCAAAATGCTGGAGTATAGAACCAAATGTAGCTTTATTGTCAAAATACTTATGAGGACTGTATATGCATTTCTATTCCCTCTACTCAGTCTCCGTGCTTCTGCTCCTAACCTGTCATGTATATAAATAATCAATAGGAATTAAGGTTGTGTGTTTATACCTCTATCTGGTCTAGAAGGTTGTGTGTTTATACCTCTATCTGGTCTAGAAGCTTGTGTGTTTATACCTCTATCTGGTCTAGAAGGTTGTGTGTTTATACCTCTATCTGGTCTAGAAGGTTGTGTGTTTATACCTCTATCTGGTCTAGAAGGTTGTGTGTTTATACCTTTATCTGGTCTAGAAGGTTGTGTGTTTGTACCTCTATCTGGTCTAGAAGGTTGTGTGTTTGTACCTCTATCTGGTCTAGAAGGTTGTGTGTTTATACCTCTATCTGGCAATCCACCAAATTCACCACCAACATTGACCGATATCAGTCAATACTAAAATTAAATGAGTGTCTAAACCAAAGCTTTATTTTTCTTGAGAAACTCTGGCCTACTGTACACAGACAGAGACGTGTGTGTTGTGTTTACTGTATGATGCAACACATGTTTAACAAACAAATATTTACAAATGATTTGATCACACTTAACAATAACATGTATCCTATTCAAAGTCAAAGGCATTTTACAGAACTGCACTAACATAACAGTACATGGATGTACAGTCACAGGAATATAATAAAGTAATCTCCTCACAACAACTGATTTATTAATGTCCATATCTGAAGTCATGACCACTGTCAAAGCCATCAAGTCACACGGTCGCGTTAGAACCGAAGGGTGTGTGTGTGTGACTGTTGTCATGGAGACCCAGGTGTTCCTCCAGGACCGAGAAGGCTACTCTACCTGGCACAAAGACACTGAGCAAAGGGTTACAGCCGGCTAGTCCAAAAGCTGGATAGAGGGGCTCAGTGAATGTGGTGTGGAATGTGTACATGTGGGTCAATGTGTCAGAGGAGACCGTGTAGAAGGACAGGGTGCTGGCCGGCCAGTCAGAGGAGACCGTTTAGAAGGACAGGGTGCTGGCCGGCCAGTCAGAGGAGACCGTGTAGAAGGACAGGGTGCTGGCCGGCCAGTCAGAGGAGACCGTGTAGAAGGACAGGGTGCTGGCCGGCCAGTCAGAGGAGACCGTGTAGAAGGACAGGGTGCTGGCCGGCCAGTCAGAGGAGACCGTGTAGAAGGACAGGGTGCTGGCCGGCCAGTCCAGATACACTCTTATTCTGTGCTTGGAGGGGTCCCTAAAGGGGAGGAATTTAATAACAGTGCCATTATGATGAAAATGCATTTTGTGCTGTATACACCAGGACTTGTCATTGCTTCCAATGCCAAAGTCATGGCTGGCGCTGCCTTTTCTTTTGATGATTCCTTTGTATGTCACTCTGAGAACAGCGTCATCACTTTTTTTAGGGGGGGGGGTTAGAAGGATTACTTTATCCTATCCCAGGTATTCCTTAAAGAGGTGGGGTTTCAGGTGTCTCCGGAAGGTGGTGATTGACTCCGCTGTCCTGGCGTCGTGAGGGAGCTTGTTCCACCATTGGGGTGCCAGAGCAGCGAACAGTTTGGACTGGGCTGAGCGGGAACTGTGCTTCCTCAGAGGTAGGGAGGCCAGCAGGCCAGAGGGGTATGAACGCAGTGCCCTTGTTTGGGTGTAGGGCCTGATCAGAGCCTGAAGGTACGGAGGTGCCGTTCCCCTCACAGCTCCGTAGGCAAGCACCATGGTCTTGTAGCAGATGTGAGCTTCAACTGGAAGCCAGTGGAGTGTGCGGAGGAGCGGGGTGACGTGAGAGAACTTGGGAAGGTTGAACACCAGACGGGCTGCGGCGTTCTGGATGAGTTGTAGGGGTTTAATGGCACAGGCAGGGAGCCCAGCCAACAGCGAGTTGCAGTAACCCAGACGGGAGATGACAAGTGCCTGGATTACGACCTGCGCCGCTTCCTGTATAAGGCAGGGTCGTACTCTGCGAATGTTGTAGAGCATGAACCTACAGGATCGGGTCACCGCCTTGATGTTAGCGGAGAACGACAGGGTGTTGTCCAGGGTCACGCCAAGGTTCTTAGCACTCTGGGAGGAGGACACAATGGAGTTGTCCACCGTGATGGCGAGATCATGGAACAGGCAGTCCTTCCCCGGGAGGAAGAGCAGCTCCGTCTTGCCGAGGTTCAGCTTGGGGATGGTGATCCGTCATCCACACTGATATGTCTGCCAGACATGCAGAGATGCGATTCGCTACTTGGTTATCAGAAGGGGGAAAGGAGAAGATTAATTGTGTGTCGTATGCGTATGGTAACACCTCCTATTGTAACACCTCCTATAGTAACATCTCCTATGGTAACATCTCCTATTGCTATGGTAACACCTCCTATGGTAACACCTATGGTAACACCTATGGTAACACCTCCTATGGTAACACCTCCTATGGTAACACCTCCTATGGTAACACCACCTATGGTAACACCACCTATGGTAACACCTCCTACGGTAACACCTCCTATGGTAACACGCTCCTATGGTAACACCTCCTATGGTAACACCACTTATGGTAGCACCTCCTATGGTAGCACCTCCTATGGTAACACCTCCTATGGCTATGGTAACACCTCCTATGGTAACACCTCCTATGGTAACACCTCCTATGAATACCGTCTTCATAATGCATTATATGTGCATTCATCTGCATAATACGCAATGCAAAATAACCTATTAGCTCCTATGTCATGCATCATCACCTTTGCACCATATTATTTATATTTTAACTTTGAACTTTCTTCAAACTACAAATCTACCATTCCAGTGTTTTACTTGCTATACTTTATTTACTTTGCCACCATGGCATTTTTTTGCCTTTACCTCCCTTATCTCACATCATTTGCTCACATTGTATATAGTCTTATTTTTCTACTGTATTATTGACTGTATGTTGTTTTACTCCATGTGTTTTTGTATGTTATCGAACTGCTTTGCTTTATCTTGGCCAGGTCGCAATTGTAAATGAGAACTTGTTCTCAACTAGCCAACCTGGTTAAATAAAGGTGAAATAAATAAATAAAATCATAATAATGCATTAAGTATATATATTTATCATTCATTATGTATTTTGTCTTCTTTGTTTTGTCTTTATCTTCATATTGTGGTGGTAGTGTGTGTTCCTTGATGCGCTCTGGGTCTCTCTGGATACTGGAGACAGACCACCACGCAACTCACTGTGGAAAAAGAGAGATGGTTTAACCAAAAAAAATATGAATTTACACCCACACCACATCACACGGGGCACAAAGTAAAACGTTTGACAACTTACCCTTTTAGCGTGGCACTGCATTGTGCAACCTGGGAGGAGTCATCTAGAAATGGAACAAAATAGGAAAATATATTATATTCTCCTACAGTTCTGAAGGTGACTTGATTGAATAAAGTATGAATATAATAATGTGTCAGAGGAAACCTTTTCCTCACAGCATGTAAAGAAAGTGGAAGAGTTGTGTTTTTACCGTTGTTCTGAGTGTTGTTCTGAGTGATGTTGATGTTACCTCCTACTTCCTTATTGCTGATCACTGGGGCACATAGACTGCTTCCACCCTCAGCTGGGAGGGAAGACTGGGGATTGTAGGCCGGGGGGACTGGGGATTGTAGGCTGGGGGGACTGGGGATTGTAAGCTGGGGGGACTGGGGATTGTAGGCTGGGGAGACTGGGGATTGTAAGCTGGGGGGACTGGGGATTGCAGGCTGGGGAGACTGGGGATTGTAGGCTGGGGATTGTAGGCTGGGGAGACTGGGGATTGTAGGCTGGGGGGACTGGGGATTGTAGGCTGGGGATTGTAGGCTGGGGAGACTGGGGATTGTAGGCCGGGGGGACTGGGGGTTATAGGCTGGGGGGACTGGGGATTGTAGGCTGGGGGGACTGGGGATTATAGGCTGGGGGGACTGGGGATTGTAGGCTGGGGGGACTGGGGATTATAGGCTGGGGGGACTGGGGATTGTAGGCTGGGGAGACTGGGGATTGTAGGCTGGGGGGACTGGGGATAGTAGGCTGGGGGACTGGGGATAGTAGGCTGGGGGACTGGGGATTATAGGCTGGGGGGACTGGGGATTGTAGGCTGGGGGGACTGGGGATTGTAGGCTGGGGATTGTAGGCTGGGGAGACTGGGGATTGTAGGCCGGGGGGACTGGGGGTTATAGGCTGGGGGGACTGGGGATTGTAGGCTGGGGGGACTGGGGATTATAGGCTGGGGGGACTTGGGATTGTAGGCTGGGGAGACTGGGGATTATAGGCTGGGGGGACTGGGGATTATAGGCTGGGGGGACTGGGGATTGTAGGCTGGGGAGACTGGGGATTGTAGGCTGGGGGGACTGGGGATAGTAGGCTGGGGGACTGGGGATAGTAGGCTGGGGGACTGGGGATTATAGGCTGGGGGGACTGGGGATTGTAGGCTGGGGGGACTGGGGATTGTAGGCTGGGGATTGTAGGCTGGGGAGACTGGGGATTGTAGGCCGGGGGGACTGGGGGTTATAGGCTGGGGGGACTGGGGATTGTAGGCTGGGGGGACTGGGGATTATAGGCTGGGGGGACTGGGGATTATAGGCTGGGGGGACTGGGGATTATAGGCTGGGGAGACTGGGGATTGTAGGCTGGGGAGACTGGGGATTGTAGGCTGGGGGGACTGGGGATAGTAGGCTGGGGGACTGGGGATAGTAGGCTGGGGGACTGGGGATTATAGGCTGGGGGGACTGGGGATTGTAGGCTGGGGAGACTGGGGATTGTAGGCTGGGGGGACTGGGAGAGACAGAGAGAGAGAGGTAACACTGGCCTCTATGTCCTCAACCTGGTACTACAACACAAGGCAAAACTGACTTGAACCATTTCAGGGAAATTGGTCTCACCTTTGTTGAAAGAGCGTTTCTCCACTGTTGCCCTCTGCTATCCTCCCTTCAGTGTACTCCTTTTTTCTTCCCAAAGACAAACTTCTCTTTTTGGAGGGAGACAGACAGACAGACAGACAGACAGACAGACAGACAGACAGACAGACAGACAGACAGACAGACAGACAGACAGACAGACAGACAGACAGACAGACAGACAGACAGACAGACAGACAGACAGACAGACAGACAGACAGAGAATGAAAGAGAATGAAAGAGAATGAAAGTGAATGAGAACCCCTATCCTAGAATGAGAATGAAAGAGAATGAGAACCCCTCCCATCCTGGCAGATGTTTATCTTAGTCTCAGAGCACAGTAGGACTGTAAGCAAACAATCTCTACAAAGGCCCCAACAGTACAGAGCTCCAGATGGCTCATTGTTTGGCTTTTTATATTCTATTTGATGTATTTTAAGTGAGCAGATACTAGTTCTCTGGGTAGAAAATACTGTTCCTTTTCCAATATTCACTGTTTTTCTAAGTATACAAAACACATTTCCTCAGTATTCCCCTAACTGCTGACAAATAGGATGCTGCTTATTTCCTGTTCCAACAACACCTACTCTCCTCTCAACCCCAGACTGTCGCCATGCAATTTCTTTCCCCAAAAGCTCTCTTACATAGGCAGTATTCACATTTCCTCTACCTCAAGATCTAATTAACATTTCAATTCCTGATCAAATTATAGTTGTGTCACATTTTCCCACAGCACGCACTCGCTCACTAAAGTAAAAAAACTGAACAAACACATCGGCTTCCCCGTGGCTCAGTTGGTAGAGCATGGTGTTTACAACACCAGCATGGTGTGTTATACATACTGGCCTTCCCTGTGGCTCAGTTGGTAGAGCATGGTGTTTACAACACGAGCATGGTGTGTTATACATACTGGCCTTCCCTGTGGCTCAGTTGGTAGAGCATGGTGTTTACAACGCCAGCATGGTGTTTACAATGCCAGCATGGTGTTTACAACGCCAGCATGGTGTTTACAATGCCAGCATGGTGTGTTATACATACTGGCCTTCCCTGTGGCTCAGTTGGTAGAGCATGGTGTTTACAACACCAGCATGGTGTGTTATACATACTGGCCTTCCCTGTGGCTCAGTTGGTAGAGCATGGTGTTTACAACGCCAGCATGGTGTGTTATACATATGGGCTTTCCCCGTGGCTCAGTTGGTAGAGCATGGTGTTTACAACGCCAGCATGGTGTGTTATATATACTGGCCTTCCCTGTGGCTCAGTTGGTAGAGCATGGTGTTTACAACGCCAGCATGGTGTTTACAACGCCAGCATGGTGTGTTATATATACTGGCCTTCCCCGTGGCTCAGTTGGTAGAGCATGGTGTTTACAACGCCAGCATGGTGTGTTATATATACTGGCCTTCCCTGTGGCTCAGTTGGTAGAGCATGGTGTTTACAACACCAGCATGGTGTGTTATACATACTGGCCTTCCCTGTGGCTCAGTTGGTAGAGCATGGTGTTTACAACACCAGCATGGTGTGTTATATATACTGGCCTTCCCTGTGGCTCAGTTGGTAGAGCATGGTGTTTACAACACCAGCATGGTGTGTTATACATACTGGCCTTCCCTGTGGCTCAGTTGGTAGAGCATGGTGTTTACAACACCAGCATGGTGTGTTGTACATATGGGCCTTCCCTGTGGCTCAGTTGGTAGAGCATGGTGTTCGCAACGCCAGCATGGTGTTTGCAACGCCAGGGTTGTGGGTTCGATTCCCATGGGTGGCCAGTACAGGAAAAAAATTAAAAATGCATGAAATGAAATGTATGCATTCACTACTGTACGTCACTCTGGATAAGAGCGTCTGCTAGACGACTAAAACAAAACAAACATCCAGCATATTTAGGGCCGGATACTTTCTCAGTGTGAATTAATTAAAAAGAGAAGAAGAAGTTCCAACAGTAGCGAGGCGTCCATCATTTACATTCTAGTCATTTGGTGTCCATCATTTACATTCTAGTCATTTAGCAGACGCTCTTATCCAGATAATTTCTCAGTGTGAATTACTAAGAAGAATTCATTAAAAAGAGAAGAAGAAGTTCCAACAGTAGCGAGGTGTCCATCATTTACATTCTAGTCATTTAGCAGACGTTCTTATCCAGATAATTTCTCAGTGTGAATTACTAAGAAGAATTCATTAAAAAGAGAAGAAGTTCCAACAGTAGCGAGGTGTCCATCATTTACATTCTAGTCATTTGCATACATTTCATTTCATGCATTCCCCCCCCGTACTGGCTGCCCGTGGGAATGGAACCCACAACCCTGGCGTTGCAAACACCAAGCTGGCGTTGCAAACACCATGCTCTACCAACTGAGCCACAGGGAAGACTAGTAGCTAGGTGGGTGTGGTGCGATAACCCGAGCCGTTGGAATACAATAGTGTGCAACTGGAGCCCGGAATTCGGGGCGTTCCTGTATGGGGGGTGATAAGAGACATATATAAGCCTAGGCAACCGTACCACCTGACATGACACCAACGCCTTACTAATGGGGGGTGATAAGAGACATATATAAGCCTAGGCAACCGTACCACCTGACATGACACCAACGCCTTACTAACGTCTGCGGGACCCCTGCGTCGTGTGTTAATGAAAGTCATAATGTGCATAGTTTATATTTATATAAATTAAATCTCAAACATAAATGTTAGAAACGTACCATTTTTCAGCCTACGGCTTGTATATTTCCTGTTATCGCTAATGGCCTAGAAAAGATGATGTCCAATCTATAGGTAGCATGTCTTTCCCTCAACACCTCATGGCATGGTATCATGTTATCTTATCTCACTATACACAGATCTAAATGTTGTTAGCCAATCACAGACTGTGTTACCAGTTCCACAGCAGACAAGCAATAAGAGTTTCAGAGTTCACAGGTGCTATTCGGGATGCTTGGGCTGTTCCTACCTCTATCAAGTATAAATAGAAATTGGTTGAGTTTAGTGTTAGTTTAGGGTTTAGGGTAAGGACGTCCCAAGGAATCCGGATAGCGGTGACCGTTCATAGAGTGAGAGACTGGCACGGTATTTAGGAGCTTGGCGGTGATGGACATTCATTACATTTTCTTTACAAGCGACAGAAGCGATTTTCAAGTGTCTGCCTCAGATGATGAAAATAACTACCAAGATGTCCTTGATCCAATTTTAATTTTAATTATTTATTATTTAACCTTTATTTAACTAGGCAAGTCAGTTAAGAACAAAGTGTTATTTACAATGACGGCCTACCAAAAGGCAAAAGGCTCCTGTGGGGACGGGGGCCTGGGATTTAAAAAATAAAATAAATACAATATAAATATAGGACAAAACACACTTCACAAAAAGAGAGACAACACAACACTACATAAAGAGAGACCTAAGACAATAACATAGCAAGGCAGCAACACATGACAACACAACATGGAAACAAGAAGGGTTCTTCTATGGGGACAGCGGAAGAATCCTTTTAGGTTCTAGATAGCACCTTTTTTCCTGAGAGAGACCTATATTGCCGTGGTTTTCTGTAAAAATTAATGCAACAGGCCCTCTGGTGAATCTAGCAAGACAGCGAATCATTGCATCACCGACTAAGTATGAATATAATTAACATTTATAACTTGCACCGTTATGCAATTATTAAGAGACTAGATACAAAGAGCTAATCCTGGCAACCAATGTTCTAGCATTCATTAATGGAGGCAAGCAGATCAGAGATGTCAAGGTGGCATCCAAGAATATGCTACAGTATGTGTACTGTATAGTGTAAATAACAACTACCAATAGACCTTCTAAATTATAAGCATTTGGTCAATCAAATAATTACTCTGTAAAATGAGGAATGCAATTTCTCTATTTAACTAATTGGATGAAAGATTTTCAGGATGAACACAGCAGAGGAACAAAGTCTGAAGACTTTGTAGAGAAGCAGGCCTGAATTGCATTGGATCCAGTATTCTTTTAAACCTTTTTTATATTCATAAGTATATAGAGTTTTTTTTAACACAATATACTTGCAGTGAAGCCTCTCAACAACTACATCATATTGGTCATCTAACAGACTCCCATCCAGAACGACACACAGAGGCAACCAGGGTCAACGCCCTGCTCAAGGGCACGTTGACAGATCTCCCACAGGGTCAAAAACGGGGATCCGAACCAGCGATCCATTAGCAACTGGCCCAAGCTCCCAACCGCCAGGCCACCAGCCCTCCAAGATCCCCCCCACAGTTCCCCAAGAGCTGCCCCTCAACCATCCAAGACCCACCCACAGCCCCACCAAAGAAAAAGAAAATAATATATATATATATATATTCCATTCCCCACCCCAAGATCTCCACCCCCTCATTCACCAACAACCAACAAAATTAACAAAAGAGAAAAAAGAGAAAGACAAAGGAAAACAGAAAACAACCATGCAAAAAACAAAAGACATCCAGGACAACAAAAATCAGAACAGCAAGGCAAACTGAATATGTTGTGCATGTATGGCACTATTTACATGTGTGTGTGTGTGTGTCTGTGTATGTGCACATGTGTGCATTTGAATGAGAGTGTGTGTATATACATGTGTACAAACACCTGCACGGCATCAGCCTCAGACAAACCAACATTAGCTGTAACACCACTGCCCTTCAGTGTCATTTAAACTGGCTTTTTGTTATGTTTATTTTGACTTTATGTTTTATACTTTTATCTTTGACCGTCATTCTATCCCGTACCCTGCAACTCCACTCCCACTTGTCTCAGCTTCCCTCAGCCCATCCCACCTATCTCTGCAGGCCAGCCTCTTCGGATTTCTACGCAACATATATCTTTCAATGATGATGTGATGTTTAACATTGTCACACCCTGACCTGAGAGAGCCTTTTTATGTCTCTATTTAGGCTTGGTCAGGGTGTGATTTGGGTGGGCATTCTATGTCTGTATTTGTATGTTGGGGATTGCTTTGTTTCGGCCGGGTATGGCTCCCAATCAGGAACAGCTGTACATCGTTGTTGCTGATTGGGAGTCATACTTAGGCAGCATGTTTTTCCTTTGGGTTTTGTGTGTAGATGTTTTCTGTTTAGTGTGTTAGGATACCTGACAGGACTGTTTGGCTGTCGTCTGTTTTTCTTTGTGAAGAGCCTTTTTCATCTAAAATAAAAGATGAACAAATTCCACGCTGCACCTTGGTCTACTACTTCAGACAGCCGTTACAAACATACCATTTCTATGGAATATAATCTACAGAATGCGTATTGAAGATAAATACTTTTACGATGAGTATTAGTAATTGACTGACCCGGTCTCTCCAGATCTCCTAACAGTACTATTTCTAGGGTCAATTTTAGATCAATGCTATGCATTTTCAGCCATTCCTGAACCTGAGACCAGAAACAGGCTACCTGAGGGCAATACCAAAATAAATGGTCTATTGAATATGAAGTCTCACAACAAAATCTGCAGAGCTTTGATGATTGATTTGATGATATGCCCCAAATATTCAACATTTTGTTGGTAGCAAGAATTCAAAATAATAATTTCAGCTCAAACCACGAAGTCTTGAATCTTGCGTCGTTTTATATATCAACTCATACACCTTGTACCATGGAATCGGTATTTTGCAATCTTTATGGCACAGCTGTCAACATCCTGGTCCTCAAATGAAACTGGTATACTTTCCTATTTATGCAATTTTTATTCCTCCACCAGTTTTGATCCTTTATATTGGTCAGACAGACCAGTTCCCTACATCCTCCCGCTGCTACCTGCCTCCTCCATTTTTGGGGTAATGCTGTAATCAATTGGTTGTAATCTTGGATTGAACAGACCTTCCCAAACAATTCTGATAACTCTATGAAGGACATAACTCTACCATTCCAATTTACAATATAATTTAAAAACAGAATACCCTTTTCAAACATCTTTCCCATAAATACAGGTATTTTATCAACCAGCACATTTGAGTTCAGCCATAATATTTGTTTTATCTTTTCAGGGGGGATGAAATTGAAATTGTAGCCAGCTCTGTAATGCTTGTTTGAAAAAGAGATACTTTGAAAAAAGTATAATTCTCAATTAATTGAAAATGAGACATGGCAATCTGCACAAAGGCAAAAAGGCCATTTTTAAACAATGGATGAGCTTTTCTTAGTAATCTACTGGAGAACCATTTAGGGTTCAAGTAAAACTGTTGAATAAGTGAAGCTTTCAGAGAGAGGGTTTAGTGCTTTTATATTTAATAATCTCAACCCACCCAAATCATATTCATTATATAGATAGTCACGCTTTATTTTGTCTGGTTTAGCATCCCAGATAAAGAAAATATGTTTTGCTCATTGGATTTGAAAAACAAATCATCAGGAGTAGCAGGGGCATAAACTGAGATAAGACTAAGGAGTTAATCAGGGCATTTTTCCATAAATAGACTAGTATTTACCTCTCCATGGTTGCAGGATCTAATCTATTTATTTTTTCTGGTCATGTGACATTAACCTTGTTTATAGTGTTCTCTGCATGTTTGTTGCAGATGAAGTCTACTCTCTGCAGAATCACATGCTCTGTTGATGTAAAAAATAATAATTTTACCTTTATTTAACAAGGCAAGTCAGTTAAGAACAAATTCTTATTTACAATGACGGCCTAGGAACAGTGGGTTAACTGCCTTGTTCAGGGGCATAACAACAGATTTTTACCTTGTCTGCTTTGGGATTCAATTTAGCAACCTTTCGGTTACTGGCCCAACACTCTAAACACTAGGCTACCTGCCACCATGCCCCCATCTGTGTTGGACATTGTGTTCTTCATAGAGGCTACAGTTTTTATATGATTATATTTAATAACATTACTTTTGGTCTCTTGGTTTCTCAGTGAACTGGCAAAGCAGCTTGTCACTGGGACATGGACTGAAACAACTGACCTGAACTTTATTAAAGGTAATAGTTAGCATTGAGTGTTTTTTGCATTCAATGTTATTATTTGATTTCAAATATTTTGTTGCATATTTTGTAACTGTAACTGTTAACTCTTGAAACAGGGACTTCCTGGAACCATAAAGCAGTGATTGTGGTGTCTTTATGCTCATGGTCAGATTTCACTGTTCTAATATCATCATTTTTTACTAACATACATTTATAATGAGTAATTAACATTATGTTTTACTAAGCTACATTTATAATGAGTAATTAATATTATGTTTTACTAACCTACATTTATAATGAGTAATTAACATTATGTTTTACTAACCTACATTTATAATGAGTAATTAACATTATGTTTTACTAACCTACATTTATAATGAGTAATTAACATTGTTTATTCATTATTGTCACGACTTCCACCGGAGTCGGTCCCTCTCCTTGTTCCGTCGGTGTTCGGCGGTCGACGTCACCGGCCTTCTAGCCATCACTGATCCACTTTTCATTTTCCATTGGTTTTGTCTTGTCTTCCATCACACCTGGTTCCAATCCCATTCATTACATGTTGTGTATTTAACCCTCTGTTTCCCCTCATGTCCTTGCCGGTGATTGTTTGTTGTATGTAATGGTGCATTTATGCCCTGGTGTGCGACGGGTTTTGTACCCACTTCCTTTATTTTGTATATGTTGGTTTTCGGAATTTGTGAGCACTTATTAAACGATTCCGTTTATACCAAGTTCGTTCTCCTGCGCCTGACTTCCCTGCCACCAACACGCACCCTTTACAATATGTTTCACTAACATACATTTATAATGAGTAATTAACATTGTGTTTTATTCTTTATGTGTTTTCTTTCCAGTACACATGATATTTTGCCACAGACACTCCATTTGATTACTCGATCGTAAGTGGTATTATGTCAAATGCAGAAAAGGTATTAATTTAGTATTTACAGATGCTCAAAATGAGCAATTGGAAATACATTGTGACTGTTCTCGTCCTTCAGCCTGATATACCTGGTCTGAGGAGATGGTGGTGTGTGGTCCTTCAGCCTGGTCTGAGGAGATGGTGGTGTGTGGTCCTTCAGCCTGGTCTGAGGAGATGGTGGTGTCTGGTCCTTCAGCCTGGTCTGAGGAGATGGTGGTGTCTGGTCCTTCAGCCTGGTCTGAGGAGATGGTGGTGTCTGGTCCTTCAGCCTGGTCTGAGGAGATGGTGGTGTCTGGTCCTTCAGCCTGGTCTGAGGAGATGGTGGTGTCTGGTCCTTCAGCCTGGTCTGAGGAGATGGTGGTGTCTGGTCCTTCAGCCTGGTCTGAGGAGATGGTGGTGTCTGGTCCTTCAGCCTGGTCTGAGGAGATGGTGGTGTCTGGTCCTTCAGCCTGGTCTGAGGAGATGGTGGTGTCTGGTCCTTCAGCCTGGTCTGAGGAGATGGTGGTGTCTGGTCCTTCAGCCTGGTCTGAGGAGATGGTGGTGTCTGGTCCTTCAGCCTGGTCTGAGGAGATGGTGGTGTCTGGTCCTTCAGCCTGGTCTGAGGAGATGGTGGTGTGTGGTCCTTCAGCCTGGTCTGAGGAGATGGTGGTGTCTGGTCCTTCAGCCTGGTCTGAGGAGATGGGGGTGTCTGGTCCTTCAGCCTGGTCTGAGGAGATGGTGGTGTCTGGTCCTTCAGCCTGGTCTGAGGAGATGGTGGTGTCTGGTCCTTCAGCCTGATATACCTGGTCTGAGGAGATGATGGTGTCTGGTCCTTCAGCCTGGTCTGAGGAGATGGTGGTGTGTGGTCCTTCAGCCTGGTCTGAGGAGATGGTGGTGTGTGGTCCTTCAGCCTGGTCTGAGGAGATGGTGGTGTGTGGTCCTTCAGCCTGGTCTGAGGAGATGGTGGTGTCTGGTCCTTCAGCCTGGTCTGAGGAGATGGTGGTGTCTGGTCCTTCAGCCTGGTCTGAGGAGATGGTGGTGTCTGGTCCTTCAGCCTGGTCTGAGGAGATGGTGGTGTCTGGTCCTTCAGCCTGGTCTGAGGAGATGGTGGTGTCTGGTCCTTCAGCCTGGTCTGAGGAGATGGTGGTGTCTGGTCCTTCAGCCTGGTCTGAGGAGATGGTGGTGTCTGGTCCTTCAGCCTGGTCTGAGGAGATGGTGGTGTGTGGTCCTTCAGCCTGGTCTGAGGAGATGGTGGTGTCTGGTCCTTCAGCCTGGTCTGAGGAGATGGTGGTGTCTGGTCCTTCAGCCTGGTCTGAGGAGATGGGGGTGTCTGGTCCTTCAGCCTGGTCTGAGGAGATGGGGGTGTCTGGTCCTTCAGCCTGGTCTGAGGAGATGGTGGTGTCTGGTCCTTCTGGGGAACCTGGAGCTGGACAGGTACAATCTGTTATTTGAATAAAAGTCAATGTCTTTGGAAGATTATCCCAAGTGATATTTCATTTTGAAGTGTTGGTACTTTTTTCTGAAAATATCCAGGCATGGCAGAAGGCTTGTCCACTGGATAGACTAAGGCAAGGCTTTGTTAAGGGGGATCTCCAGCATAGATTACGAATTTAACGGAAAAGGAGACATGAGGAAGTCACCCAAGTAAGTGTCATGTCATGAAGTTGGTCATTTCTGATAACGAAACCATTTGGAAAATATGACATTATGTCCTGTTCCCAAATGTACTAGTTTAAGGTTTTAGACTACAGTATGTTATACTGTAACTAAAATGGTTTTAGACTACAGTATGTTATAACTATAAATAAAATGGTGGCCTGATTTTTACAAACAGCATCAAATATACACTACATGACCAAATGTATGTGGACACCTGCTCACAGACCATCTCATTCCAAAATCAAGGGCATTAATATGGAATTGGTCCCCCCTTTGGTGCTATAACAGCCGCCACTCTTCTGGGAAGGCTTTCCAAGAGATGTTAGAACATTGCTGCCATTCTACTGCTAATGTTTGTCTATGGAGATTGGCTGTGTGCTCGATTTTATACACTTGTCAGCAACGGATGTGGCTGAAATAGTCGAATCCACTAATTTGAAGGGGTGTCTACATACATTTGCATATCTAGTGTGTGTGTATATATATATATATATATATATATATATATATATATATATATATATATATATAGAGATATATATATAAATATAGATATAGATATAGATATACAAAAGTATGTAGAACTGCGCATGTGCAGAGCGTCAAACCAAAGAGACTCCTTCGATATAAAGTTGTTTTTGACTAAAATAATAACGTGTCAGTTCGTCTCTTTCACGAAGTTGGAGTAATAACATGTTCAAATCCTTAAGACATTGGCTGGAATCTGGGTTTTACCTTTAGATTTAGAGAAAATGTACAACTAAGGAGGAATGTTTCACTTCTGACTTCTCAAACCCCAAATCACAGCATCGGTCTACTTCCTACAGTCTGCTTCCCCAGCGGGATGTTGGTCTCTGGGTTTAGGAATTCTGTTATGTCATTTCCTCATGAAGTTGAAAGGAAGTTTGTGGGCTAATGCGCGTACAAAAGGGATGTTGAAACTGTGGAGCACATTTCTCGGCAACATTAGAAGTCGGGTGAAAGTATTGATTTGAAGGAAAGACGAGCAGACTGGTAAGTCTAGAAGCTACTTACACACTATTATAAAGTCAGGTCGTAGTCAGACATTTAATAGTCAGAGTAGGTTTGATCTATGATCTCTTATCACCATGGGTGTAGTGCTGAGGAGCGCCAGGGAGCACTTTCAATTTGAGAATACAATAAACATTATTCTGATCAATTCTAAATCAATTATATTTAATTACCAGGTAAATGGTAACGTTACTGTTACAAAAAAAACTGATTTCTAATAAGATTTTAGCACGGTTAGCTGATGCTGAATAGTCAGAAAAAATTGGAGGATGGATTTTATGCATCTTCTAAAACAGGGCTCTCCGATCATGTTCCTGGAGAAATACCATCCTGTAGGTTTTCATTAATATTCAAAACTAGTCACCTGATTAAAATAATTAGTTGGTTTATAAGATAAATCAGGTTAGTTACAGCTGTGGTTGGAGTGAGACCCTACCGGAGGGTAGCGCTCCAGGAACAGGGTTGGAGTGAGACCCTACGGGAGGGTAGCGCTCCAGGAACAGGGTTGTAGTGAAACCCTACTGGAGGGTAGCGCTCCAGGAACAGGGTTGGAGTGTAACCCTACCGGAGGGTAGCGCTCCAGGAACAGGGTTGGAGTGAGACCCTACTGGAGAGTAGCGCTCCAGGAACAGGGTTGGAGTGTAACCCTACCGGAGGGTAGCGCTCCAGGAACAGGGTTGGAGTGTAACCCTACCGGAGGGTAGCGCTCCAGGAACAGGGTTGGAGTGAAACCCTACCGGAGGGTAGCGCTCCAGGAACAGGGTTGTAGTGTAACCCTACCGGAGGGTAGTGCTCCAGGAACAGGGTTGGAGTGTAACCCTACCGGAGGGCTGGCGCTCCAGGAACAGGGTTGGAGTGTAACCCTACCGGAGGGTAGCGCTCTAGGAACAGGGTTGGAGTGAGACCCTACCGGAGGGTAGCGCTCCAGGAACAGGGTTGGAGTGTAACCCTACCGGAGGGTAGCGCTCCAGGAACAGGGTTGGAGTGAGACCCTACCGGAGGGTAGCGCTCCAGGAACAGGGTTGTAGTGTAACCCTACCGGAGGGTAGCGCTACAGGAACAGGGTTGGAGTGAGACCCTACCGGAGGGTAGCGCTCCAGGAACAGGGTTGGAGTGAAACCCTACCGGAGGGTAGTGCTCCAGGAACAGGGTTGGAGTGAAACCCTACCGGAGGGTAGCGCTCCAGGAACAGGGTTGGAGTGAGACCCTACCGGAGGGTAGCGCTCCAGGAACAGGGTTGGAGTGAGACCCTACCGGAGGGTAGCGCTCCAGGAACAGGGTTGGAGTGAGACCCTACCGGAGGGTAGCGCTCCAGGAACAGGGTTGGAGTGTAACCCTACCGGAGGGTAGCGCTCCAGGAACAGGGTTGGAGTGAAACCCTAACAGGTTTAGACTGGTCATCTATGATATGTAGGTTATATACAGTACATTCTCTGTCCTGCTACTGGTAGGACTATAACATTATGTTGATCTGAACAGGTTTAGACTGGTCATCTATGATATGTAGGTTATATACAGTACATTCTCTGTCCTGCTACTGGTAGGACTATAACATTATGTTGATCTGAACAGGTTTAGACTGGTCATCTATGATATGTAGGTTATATACAGTACATTCTCTGTCCTGCTACTGGTAGGACTATAACATTATGTTGATCTGAACAGGTTTATACTGGTCATCTATGATATGTAGGTTATATACAGTACATTCTCTGTCCTGCTACTGGTAGGACTATAACATTATGTTGATCTGAACAGGTTTAGGCTGGTCATCTATGATATGTAGGTTATATACAGTACATTCTCTGTCCTGCTACTGGTAGGACTATAACATTATGTTGATCTGAACAGGTTTAGACTGGTCATCTATGATATGTAGGTTATATACAGTACATTCTCTGTCCTGCTACTGGTAGGACTATAACATTATGTTGATCTGAACAGGTTTAGACTGGTCATCTATGATATGTTGGTTATATACAGTACATTCTCTGTCCTGCTACTGGTAGGACTATAACATTATGTTGATCTGAACAGGTTTAGACTGGTCATCTATGATATGTAGGTTATATACAGTACATTCTCTGTCCTGCTACTGGTAGGACTATAACATTATGTTGATCTGAACAGGTTTAGACTGGTCATCTATGATATGTAGGTTATATACAGTACATTCTCTGTCCTGCTACTGGTAGGACTATAACATTATGTTGATCTGAACAGGTTTAGGCTGGTCATCTATGATATGTAGGTTATATACAGTACATTCTCTGTCCTGCTACTGGTAGGACTATAACATTATGTTGATCTGAACAGGTTTAGGCTGGTCATCTATGATATGTAGGTTATATACAGTACATTCTCTGTCCTGCTACTGGTAGGACTATAACATTATGTTGATCTGAACAGGTTTAGACTGGTCATCTATGATATGTAGGTTATAGCCGAGGTATAGACCTTGATCTGCATATCACTAACAAACTGCTATCATACATTATAACCTAGTCTACTTTACATAATATAATGATTTCCCCCTCAGATCAATCATGTCCGTTTTAGCCCTTCTGTCTACATTCTCAGATACGTTTAGAAAAGAACAGATTGAAAGACAATAAATAGCCTACTGTTAGTGAATACAAATACGTGTGAGACATGGCCTTGTGTTGCTGTACTGTCTCTAACTACCTTAACAAACAGTGACTTATTATTATTATTATTGTTATTATTATTATTGTTGTTGTTCTGTCTATAACTACCTTAACAAACAGTGACTTATTATTATTATTATTGTTATTATTATTATTATTATTATTGTTATTATTATTGTTGCTGTTCTGTCTATAACTACATTAACAAACAGTGACTTATTATTATTATTATTGTTATTATTATTATTATTATTATTGTTATTATTATTGTTGTTGTTCTGTCTATAACTACATTAACAAACAGTGACTTATTATTATTATTATTATTGTTATTGTTGTTCTGTCTATAACTACCTTAACAAACAGTGACTTATTATTATTATTGACAGTTGCCATGGAGATGAAATGTCACAGCTACATGTTCATGTGATGCATTAAATCACCTGACTGTTTAGATATGTCTGTTAGTAAATGTTTTATTTCTCAAAGAGATAATGAATAAATGAGAACAATTGACAATCAAGAAATAGTTGTCACTGTGTTAACCACAACCAACATGCTGGATCTCTGTTTAGTTGTCACTGTGTTAACCACAACCAACACGCTGGATCTCTGTTTAGTTGTTACTGTGTTAACCACAACCAACATGCTGGATCTCTGTTTAGTTGTCACTGTGTTGACCACAACCAACATGCTGGATCTCTGTTTAGTTGTCACTGTGTTAACCACAACCAACATGCTGGATCTCTGTTTAGTTGTTACTGTGTTAACCACAACCAACATGCTGGATCTCTGTTTAGTTGTCACTGTGTTAACCACAACCAACACGCTGGATCTCTGTTTAGTTGTTACTGTGTTAACCACAACCAACATGCTGGATCTCTGTTTAGTTGTCACTGTGTTAACCACAACCAACATGCTGGATCTCTGTTTAGTTGTCACTGTGTTAACCACAACCAACATGTTGGATCTCTGTTTAGTTGTTACTGTGTTAACCACAACCAACATGCTGGATCTCTGTTTAGTTGTCACTGTGTTAACCACAATCAACATGCTGGATCTCTGTTTACTTGTCACTGTGTTAACCACAACCAACATGCTGGATCTCTGTTTAGTTGCCACTGTGTTAACCACAACCAACATGCTGGATCTCTGTTTAGTTGTCACTGTGTTAACCACAACCACAGCATGCTGGATCTCTGTTTAGTTGTCACTGTGTTAACCACAACCAACATGCTGGATCTCTGTTTAGTTGTCACTGTGTTAACCACAACCAACATGCTGGATCTCTGTTTAGTTGTCACTGTGTTGACCACAACCAACATGCTGGATCTCTGTTTAGTTGTCACTGTGTTAACCACAACCAACATGCTGGATCTCTGTTTAGTTGTCACTGTGTTAACCACAACCAACATGCTGGATCTCTGTTTAGTTGTCACTGTGTTAACCACAACCAACATGCTGGATCTCTGTTTAGTTGTCACTGTGTTAACCACAACCAACATGCTGGATCTCTGTTTAGTTGTCACTGTGTTAACCACAACCAACATGCTGGATCTCTGTTTAGTTGTCACTGTGTTAACCACAACCAACATGCTGGATCTCTGTTTAGTTGTCGCTGTGTTAACCACAACCAACATGCTGGATCTCTGTTTAGTTGTCGCTGTGTTAACCACAACCAACATGCTGGATCTCTGTTTAGTTGTCGCTGTGTTAACCACAACCAACATGCTGGATCTCTGTTTAGTTGTCACTGTGTTAACCACAACCAACATGTTGGATCTCTGTTTAGTTGTCGCTGTGTTAACCACAACCAACATGCTGGATCTCTGTTTAGTTGTCACTGTGTTGACCACAACCAACATGCTGGATCTCTGTTCAGTTGTCACTGTGTTAACCACAACCAACATGCTGGATCTCTGTTTAGTTGTCACTGTGTTAACCACAACCAACATGCTGGATCTCTGTTTAGTTGTCACTGTGTTAACCACAACCAACATGCTGGATCTCTGTTTAGTTGTCACTGTGTTAACCAACATGCTGGATCTCTGTTTAGTTGTTACTGTGTTAACCACAACCAACATGCTGGATCTCTGTTTAGTTGTCACTGTGTTAATCAACATGTTGGATCTCTGTTTAGTTGTCACTGTGTTAACCACAACCGACATGCTGGATCTCTGTTTAGTTGTCACTGTGTTAACCACAACCAACATGCTGGATCTCTGTTTAGTTGTCACTGTGTTAACCACAACCAACATGCTGGATCTCTGTTTAGTTGTTACTGTGTTAACCACAACCAACATGCTGTATCTCTGTTTAGTTGTCACTGTGTTGACCACAACCAACATGCTGGAACTCTGTTTAGTTGTCACTGTGTTAACCACAACCAACATGCTGGATCTCTGTTTAGTTGTCACTGTGTTAACCACAACCAACATGCTGGATCTCTGTTTAGTTGTCACTGTGTTAACCACAACCAACATGCTGGATCTCTGTTTAGTTGTCACTGTGTTAACCACAACCAACATGCTGGATCTCTGTTTAGTTGTCACTGTGTTAACAACAACCAACATGCTGGATCTCTGTTTAGTTGTCACTGTGTTAACCACAACCAACATGCTGGATCTCTGTTTAGTTGTCACTGTGTTAACCACAACCAACATGTTGGATCTCTGTTTAGTTGTTACTGTGTTAACCACAACCAACATGCTGGATCTCTGTTTAGTTGTCACTGTGTTAACCACAACCAACATGCTGGATCTCTGTTTACAGGGGTCAGTGCTCTAAAATGAGTCTCTCTGGGGAGAGAGAGGAGGGGGGCCCTGCCTCTAAAATGAGTCTCTCTGGGAAGAGAGAGGAGGGGGTCCCTGCCTCTAAAATGAGTCTCTCTGGGGAGAGAGAGGAGGGGGCCCCTGCCTCCAAAATGAGTCTCTCTGGGGAGAGAGAGGAGGGGGGCCCTGCCTCTAAAATGAGTCTCTCTGGGGAGAGAGAGGAAGGGGCCCCTGCCTCTAAAATGCATCTCTCTGGGGGACATGACACCAAAGCTAAGAGGTAAGATGACAATTTTATGAAGAATTGATTTAGTTTATTTCCTAAATAAATAGCTATCTTAAGGTGAATGCACTTACTGTAAATCTCTCTGGATAAGAGCATCTGCTAAATCAGGGGTTCTCAATCCGGGGTCTGTGGAGGTACTGCAGGGGTTCTGCAGGAAGCGTGGGGAGTGGTGGTGTATCCAGGGAGAAAACTAAACTAATATTCTGAAATGTCATTTGTGTTCTTATGTTCCCATCTATTGGAATTATGTAACAACTGCAGTAGTAATGAAAAATGTGTTATTCCTTACTAAAGTAGTAATTACTCAGAATTACTAGTTAATTTGATCACTTAAAATCATAAAATAACAACTTATATCATAACAAACAATTAAACTGACATAAACCAAAATCACTATATATGTAGTTATTTAGTTAATTACCAAATTGAGCCGGTCGGTCACATTTGAGAGTGAGGGAGATATATAGCATTTTGCAAAAAAAACATGATTTTTGTCTCTCTGAAATGAAACCATCAAGTGATAGATTTTAAACAAATCCTTGTCTGTGAGAGATGTAATAATTAATACATAATTTCTTTAAACAATAAAAGCTCATTTCTGTAAAGTGATATGTTGCGTTTTGGAACTCTTCTTATGTTTCCCCATCTGAGATCAGAGTAGATGAGAGATGTAATGTTTGTCTCTGTTGTGTTGAAGACCAATCAAGCGGAAGAGACCATCCTCCCCTGTACCCAGCTGTGTGTCCATGAAGAGTGACTGGTCTATGTTTGAACCTATAGAGTTTAGAGAGGGAGACTTTTCTACTGAACAAAGGTAAGAAGAACTCATGGGTCATGGTCAGTGAGTTAAACAACACTGTCTCTAGTCATTTCTCCTCTCCCATTTTCACATTTCTTTTGGTTGTTTTCATAATCCATAGGCTAATCCTTTAGTCCATTTTCATAGTCCTAAAACTGTGTGTGTGTGTGTGTGTGTGTGTGTGTGTGTGTGTGTGTGTGTGTGTGTGTGTGTGTGTGTGTGTGTGTGTGTGTGTGTGTGTGTGTGTGTGTGTGTGTGTGTGTGTGTGTGTGTGTACTATAATCTCATGTTTTGTCCACAGAAACCAACAGGAGAGATCAGAGTCAGAGATTCTCAGTGGTCAGTCTTCCCAGATTCATCAAACAGACCTGGACTCTATATTCAGTGTATGTGGTCCTGTTATGTACATTTGTTTTAGTTTTCTTCAAGTAAAGATGATCTGTCAATCATTCATTATTGTGTTAATGAGAAAGCATTTATTCTCTTGCTTAACTTATTTTATTTATTTATTTTAGTTGCTTGAAGAGAAAATGATGACATTTGTGAAGAACGAACTGAAGATGTTCAAGAGGATTCTTAGTCCAGATCTCCCAGAGGGCTTTGAGAGTCAGAAGCAGGATAAGGAAGTGGTGGATGCTGAAGATGAGAAGCAGGAGAGCAGTGCCAGAGAGGGGGCTCTGAAGATCACACTGCACGTCCTGAGGAAAATGAACCAGAAGGAGCTTGCTGACACACTGGAGAAATGTAAGATCTGTCTGCATCATGTTGAATGCTGTTTTATAACATTTAAAAGCTGTAGCTAAAGTACAGCTAAAGTAGCTGTGTAACTCAATGATATTGTAGCAGCCGTAACACAACACCTAGTGACCTCATCAAGTAGCAGAAGGGATGTGTTGTGGTGATTCATTTAGAGAGAGAGACAACATTAATAATACCAATAATAATATAATCAGTCACACCAGCCTGGAATGCATCATGAGAACATTTACACATTTACATAGACAGTTAAGATGATAAATTATTATCATTTCAACTTTACAACAGTCCTTCAATACTGTAGGCATTAAAATAGACGTAATATTAATATCCTCTGTGTTATTTCTAGATTCAGATGATCCTGCTGTGATTTGCCAACGTGAACTGAAATCTAATCTAAAGAAGAAGTTTCAATGTGTATTTGAGGGGATCGCTAAATAAGGAAACCCAACACTTCTCAATAAGATCTACACAGAGCTCTACATCACAGAGGGAGGAACAGGAGAGGTCAATAATGAACATGAGCTGAGACAGATTGAGACAACAACCAGGAAACAAGCAAGACCAGAGACTGCAGTCAAATGTAACGACATCTTCAAACCCTTAACTGGACAAGACAAACTTATCAGAACTGTGCTGACAAAGGGAGTCGCTGGCATTGGAAAAACAGTCTCTGTGCAGAAGTTCATTCTGGACTGGGCTGAAGGAAAAGCAAATCAGGATGTTCAATTTGTATTTTCATTGCCTTTCCGGGAGCTGAATTTGATGAAAGGTGACGATCTCACTTTGATTGAACTTCTCAATCACTTCTCAATGGAAACCAAACAATCAAGAATCTCCAACTACGACAAGTACAAAGTTCTGTTCATCTTTGATGGTCTGGATGAGTGCCGACTGCCCCTAGACTTCCAGAAGAACAAGATCTGTTGTGACGTCACAAAGTCAACCTCAGTGGATGTTCTGATGACAAATCTCATCAAGGGAAACCTGCTTCCCTCTGCTCTCCTCTGGATAACTACCCGACCTGCAGCAGCCAATAAGATCCCTTCAGGGTGTGTTGACCAGGTAACAGAGGTACGAGGGTTCAATGACCCACAGAAGGAGGAGTACTTCAGGAAGAGATTCGGTGATGAGGACCTGGCCAGCAGAATCATCTCACACATAAAGACATCAAGGAGCCTCCACATCATGTGCCACATTCCAGTCTTCTGTTGGATTTCTGCAACAGTCCTCGAACACATGTTGAAACATAAGAGAGAAGAGATGCCCAAGACTCTGACTGAGATGTACACACACCTTGTGGTGTTTCATACCAAACAGAAGAATGAAAAGTATCTTGGGAAAGAAGAGACAGGTCCACACTGGAATAAAGAGAGCATTCTGTCACTGGGAAAACTGGCTTTTCAACAGCTTGTGAATGGCAATCTGATTTTCTATGAAGAAGACCTGAAAGAGGCTGGCATTGATGTCAATGAAGCCTCAGTGTACTCAGGATTGTGCACACAGATCTTTAAAGAGGAATGTGGGCTGTACCAGGACAAGGTGTACTGCTTCGTGCATCTGAGCATTCAGGAGTTTCTGGCTGCTGTGTATGTGTTCCTCTCATTCATCAACAACAATGAGAATCTAATGGACAAACAGCAATCAAAGTCCAGTATCTTTTCTCTGCTGTTCAGAGACACACCTGAAGTTACTTTCTACAAGAGTGCTGTGGATAAAGCCTTACAAAGTGAGATGGGAAACCTGGACCTGTTCCTCCGCTTCCTTCTGGGCCTCTCACTGGAGTCCAATCAGAAGCACTTACGAGGTCTACTGACAGAGACAAGAAGCAGCTCACAGAGCCCTGAAGAAACAGTCAAGTACATCAAGGAGAAGATCAGGGAGAATCCTTCTCCAGAGAGGTGCATCAATCTGTTCCACTGTCTGAATGAACTGAATGACCATTCTCTAGTGGAGGAGATCCAAAGCTACGTGAGATCAGGAAGTGTCTCCAGTGAAGAACTCTCACCTGGACAGTGGTCAGCTCTGGTCTTTGTGTTGCTGACTTCAGAAAAGGAGCTGGATGTGTTTGACCTGAAGAAATACTCCAGATCAGAGGAAGGTCTTCTGAGGCTGCTGCCAGTGGTCAAAGCCTCCAGAGCTGTTCTGTGAGTACATAAAATTACACTTAAGAACTAATCATCAGGAAGCAATATTCAGTTTAGATAAAAATATGTATTATAATATGTATATAACATTATATTGAACAACATATTGAATCAGTGCATTGGTGTTCACATTAATATAACATTATGACCATACAATTCTAGGAAAAGGAAGATGAATCTATGTGTTGTTTAAAAGAATGAACCAAATGCATCTTCCATTGTCCTTCTACACTACTCGTTAAATTAACAGTGTGTTTGTGAATTCATGATGATCTCTTTGTCAGGCTGTCAGGCTGTGGAGTCACAGAGGAAGGCTGTGCTTCTCTGGCCTCAGCTCTGACGTCAAACCCCTCACACCTGAGAGAGCTGAACCTGAGTAACAATGACCTGAAGGATTCAGGAGTGAAGCTGCTCTCTGCTGGACTGGGGAATCCCCACTGTAAACTGGAGACTCTGAGGTCAGTATTCCTGTAGTTAGTCAACAAGTGATAACTGTTCACCAGATCCACGTGTGTTTACCAGGCACACATAGTCCACACCATATGTGTTTGGACAGTGAAGCTTACAGTTTTAAATGTGGTGCTATGCTCCAGCATTTTGGATTTGAGATAGAATGTTTCATATTAGGTGACAGTACAGAACGTCACCTTTAATTTGAGGGTATTTTCATACATAGCTGTGTTACTGTTGAGAAAGGAAAGCACTTTATGTATTTAGTTCTCCCATTTGAAAAAGTTGTACATATTTGGACAAATTCACTTATATTGTATTAAAGTAGTCATAAGTTTAGTATTTGGTCCCATATTCCATGCCTGCAGTGATTACATCAAGCTTGCGCTATGCTCCAGAATTTTGAAATGTGTATGTGTGTGTGTGTCCTGTGTGTGTGTGTGTCCAGTGTGTGTGTGTGTCCTGTGTGTGTGTGTGTGTGTGTGTGTCCAGTTTGTCCTGTGTGTGTGTCCTGTGTGTGTGTGTGTGTCCAGTATGTGTGTGTGTGTCCTATGTGTGTGTGTGTGTGTGTGTGTGTGTGTGTGTGTGTGTGTGTGTGTGTGTGTGTGTGTGTGTGTGTGTGTGTGTGTGTGTGTGTGTGTCCGTGTGTGTGTGTCCAGTGTGTGTGTGTCCAGTGTGTGTGTGTGTGTCCAGTGTGTGTGTGTGTGTGTCCAGTGTGTGTGTGTGTGTGTCCTGTGTATGTGTGTGTGTGTCCTGTGTGTGTGTGTCCAGTTTGTCCTGTGTGTGTATGTCCAGTGTGTGTGTGTGCGTGTGTGTACATGTGTATCACTTAATGAACTCACACACACACACTAGGGCTGGGCGATATGGCCAAAATATTACATCACCGTATTTCAAAATAAATGTGACGGTATTTTTAGTTTTTGAATAGTAAAAGTTGTACATTTTCTTTATGAGTAGTGAGTGATCCCAGGGTGCTTTATGGGTAGTGAGTGATCCCAGGGTTCTTTATGAGTAGTGAGTGATCCCAGGGTGGTTTATGAGTAGTGAGTGATCCCAGGGTGCTTTATGGGTAGTGAGTGATCCCAGGGTTCTTTATGAGTAGTGAGTGATCCCAGGGTGCTTTATGAGTAGTGAGTGATCCCAGGGGGCTTTATGAGTAGTGAGTGATCCCAGGCTGCTTTATGAGTAGTGAGTGATCCCAGGGTGCTTTATGAGCAGTGAGTGATCCCAGGGTGCTTTATGGGTAGTGAGTGATCCCAGGGTACTTTATGAGTAGTGAGTGATCCCAGGGTGCTTTATGAGTAGTGAGTGATCCCAGGGTGCTTTATGAGCAGTGAGTGATCCCAGGGTGCTTTATGAGTAGTGAGTGATCCCAGGGTGCTTTATGGGTAGTGAGTGATCCCAGGGTTCTTTATGAGTAGTGAGTGATCCCAGGGTTCTTTATGAGTAGTGAGTGATCCAAGGGTTCTTTATGAGTAGTGAGTGATCCCAGGCTGCTTTATGAGTAGTGAGTGATCCCAGGGTTCTTTATGAGTAGTGAGTGATCCCAGGGTTCTTTATGGGTAGTGAGTGATCCCAGGGTGCTTTATGAGTAGTGAGTGATCCCAGGGTGCTTTATGGGTAGTGAGTGATCCCAGGGTGCTTTATGAGTAGTGAGTGATCCCAGGGTGCTCTATGAGTAGTGAGTGATCCCAGGGTGCTTTATGAGTAGTGAGTGATCCCAGGGTGCTTTATGAGTAGTGAGTGATCCCAGGGTGCTTTATGGGTAGTGAGTGATCCCAGGGTTCTTTATGGGTAGTGAGTGATCCCAGGGTGCTTTATGAGTAGTGAGTGATCCCAGGGTGCTTTATGAGTAGTGAGTGATCCCAGGGTGCAGTAGTGAGTGATCCCAGGGGGCTTTATGAGTAGGGAGTGATCCCAGGGTGGTTTATGAGTAGTGAGTGATCCCAGGGTGCTTTATGAGTAGTGAGTGATCCCAGGGTGCTTTATGAGTAGTGAGTGATCCCAGGGTGCTTTATGGGTAGTGAGTGATCCCAGGGTGGCAACACATATACATTCTAAGTGATTTCAATGAGTCTTTCTCCATTCTGATTGGTTTATACTTCTCAATTCAACTTCAACCCCAAAAAATGTCAGCACTTTCATCATTTCTGCATTTCCACTCAATTACAGTGGTGTAAAAAGTACCCAGTTGTCATACTAGAGTTAGATGCACTATTGTAAAGTGGTTGTTCTACTGGATATTATAGGTGAATGCACCAATTTGTAAGTCACTCTGGATAAGAGCGTCTGCTAAATGACTTAAATGTAAATGTAAATACTTGAGTAAAAGTAAAGACACGTTAATAGAAAATTACTCAAGTAAAGTGGAAGTCACCCAGTAAAATACTACATGAGTAAAAGTCTAAAAGTATTTGGTTTTAAATATACTTAAGTATCAAAAGCGCGACGGCAGATAGTCTAGTGATTAGAGCGTTGGGCCAGTAACTGAAATCAGTGCATTGGTGTTCACATAATAAAACATTATGACCATACAATTCTAGGAGACGGAAGATTAATCTATATGTTATTTAAGAGAATAAACCAAATGCATCTACCGTTGTCCTTCTAACTACTCGTTAATTTAACAGTGTGATTGTGAATTCATGATGATCTCTTTGTCAGGCTGTCAGGCTGTGGAGTCACAGAGGAAGGCTGTGCTTCTCTGGTCTTAGCTCTGGAGTCAAACCCCTCACACCTGAGAGAGCTGGACCTGAGTAACAATGACCTGAAGGATTCAGGAGTGAAGCTGCTCTCTGCTGGACTGGGGAATCCCCACTGCAGACTGGAGACTCTGAGGTCAGTATTCCTGTAGTTGGTCAACAAGTGATAACTGTTCACCAGATCCACATGTGTTTACCAGACACACATAGTCCACACCACATGTGTTTGGAAAGTGAAGTTTACAGTTTTACATTTGGCGCTATGTTGCAGCATTTTGAACTGTGTGTGTGCGTCCTGTGTGTGTGCATGTGTGTATGTGTGTCCTGTGTGTGTGTCCTGTATTTGCTCAGTGTGTGTGTGTCCAGTGTGTATGTGTGTCCAATGTGTTTGTGTCCAGTGTGTGTTTGTGTCCTGTGTGTGTGTGTGTGTGTGTGTGTGTGTGTGTGTGTCTGTGTGTGTCCAGTATGTGTCCTGTGTGTGTGTGTGTGTGTCCTGTGTGTGTGTCCAGTTTGTCCTGTATGTATCCAGTGTGTGTTTGCACGTGTATCACTCAATGAACACACACACACACACTAGGGCTGGGCGATATGGCCAAAATATTACATCACAGTATTTTAAAAGAAATGAACTGTATGACATACTGTATTTGACGGTATTTTTAGTTTTTGAATAGTAAAAGTGAAATGCTTACTTACAGGCTCTAACCAATAGTGAAGAATAGGTAAGAAAATAAATAAAAACAACAGTAAAAAGACAGTGAAAAATAACAGTAGAGAGGCTATAACAGTAGCGAGGCTATACAGTATGCAGGCACCGGTTAGTCGGGCTGATTGAGGTAGTATATACATGTAGATATGGTTAGAATGACTATACATATATGATGAACAGAGAGTAGCAGTAGCTTAAAAGAGGGGTTGGCGGGTGGTGGGTAGCGGGTAGCGGGACACAATGCAGATAGCCAACATTAACAATGTGCGGGGGCACTGGTTGGTCGGGCCTATTAAGGTAGTATGTACATGAATGTATAGTTAAAGTGACTATGCATATATACTGCTCAAAAAAATAAAGGGAACACTTAAACAACACAATGTAACTCCAAGTCAATCACACTTCTGTGAAATCAAACTGTCCACTTAGGAAGCAACACTGATTGACAATAAATTTCACATGCTGTTGTGCAAATGGAATAGACAACAGGTGGAAATTATAGGCAATTTGCAAGACACCCCCAATAAAGGAGTGGTTCTGCAGGTGGTGACCACAGACCACTTCTCAGTTCCTATGCTTCCTGGCTGATGTTTTGGTCACTTTTGAATGCTGGCGGTGCTTTCACTCTAGTGGTAGCATGAGACGGAGTCTACAACCCACACAAGTGGCTCAGGTAGTGCAGCTCATCCAGGATGGCACATCAATGCGAGCTGTGGCAAGAAGGTTTGCTGTGTCTGTCAGTGTAGTGTCCAGAGCATGGAGGGGCTACCAGGAGACAGGCCAGTACATCAGGAGACGTGGAGGAGGCCGTAGGAGGGCAACAACCCAGCAGCAGGACCGCTACCTCCGCCTTTGTGCAAGGAGGAGCTGGAGGAGCACTGCCAGAGCCCTGCAAAATGACCTCCAGCAGGCCACAGATGTGCATGTGTCTGCTCAAACGGTCAGAAACAGACTCCATGAGGGTGGTATGAGGGCCCGACGTCCACAGGTGGGGGTTGTGCTTACAGCCCAACACCGTGCAGGACGTTTGGCATTTGCCAGAGAACACCAAGATTGGCAAATTCGCCACTGGCGCCCTGTGCTCTTCACAAATGAAAGCAGGTTCACACTGAGCACATGTGACAGACGTGACAGAGTCTGGAGACGCCGTGGAGAACGTTCTGCTGCCTGCAACATCCTCCAGCATGACCGGTTTGGTGGTGGGTCAGTCATGGTGTGGGGTGGCATTTCTTTGGGGGGCCGCACAGCCCTCCATGTGCTCGCCAGAGGTAGCCTGACTGCCATTAGGTACCGAGATGAGATCCTCAGACCCCTTGTGAGACCATATGCTGGTGCGGTTGGCCCTGGGTTCCTCCTAATGCAAGACAATGCTAGACCTCATGTGGCTTGAGTGTGTCAGCAGTTCCTGCAAGAGGAAGGCATTGATGCTATGGACTGGCCCGCCCGTTCCCCAGACCTGAATCCAATTGAGCACATCTGGGACATCATGTCTCGCTCCACCCACCAATGCCATGTTGCACCACAGACTGTCCAGGAGTTGGCGGATGCTTTAGTCCAGGTCTGGGAGGAGATCCCTCAGGAGACCATCCGCCACCTCATCAGGAGCATGCCCAGGCGTTGTAGGGAGGTCATACAGGCACACTGAGCCTCATTTTGACTTGTTTTAAGGACATTACATCAAAGTTGGATCAGCCTGTAGTGTGGTTTTCCACTTTAATTTTGACTGTGACTCCAAATCCAGACCTCCATGGGTTGATAAATTGGATTTCCATTGATTATTCTTGTGTGATTTTGTTGTCAGCACATTCAACTATGTAAAGAAAACAGTATTTAATAAGATTATTTTATTCATTCAGATCTAGGATGTGTTATTTTAGTGTTCTCTTTATTTTTTTGAGCAGTGTATGATAAACAGAGAGTAGCAGCAGCGTAAAAGAGGGGTTGGGGAGGGGCACACAATGCAAATAGTCCAGGTAGCCATTTGATTACCTGTTCAGGAGTCTTATGGCTTAGGGGTAAAAACTGTTGAGAAGCCTTTTTGTTCGAGACTTGGCACTCCGGTATCGCTTGCCATGTGGTAGTAGAGAGAACAGTCTATGACTGGGGTGGCTGGGGTCTTTGACAATTTTTAGGGCCTTCCTCTGACACCGCCTGGTGTAGAGGTCCTGGATGGCACGCAGCTTAGCCCCAGTGATGTACTGGGCCGTACGCACTACCCTCTGTAGTGCCGTGCGGTCGGAGGCCCAGCAAACGCCGTACCAGGCAGTGATGCAACCAGTCAGGATGCTATCGATGTTGCAGCTGTAGAACCTTTTGAGGAACTGAGGACCCATGCCAAATCTCTTTTGTTTCCTGAAGGAGAATAGGCTTTCTCGTGCCCTCTTCACGACTGTCTTGGTGTGTTTGGACCATTGTAGTTTGTTGGTGATGTGGACACCAAGGAACTTGAAGCTCTCAACCTGCTCCACTACAGCCCCGTCGATGAGAATGGGGGGGCGTGCTCGGTCCTCCTTTTCCTGTAGTCCACAATCATCTCCTTAGTCTTGGTTACATTGAGGGATAGGTTGTTATTCTGGCACCACCCTGCCAGGTCTCTGACCTCCTCCCTATAGGCTGTCTCGTTGTTGTCAGTGATCAGGCCTTCCACTGTTGTGTCATATGCAAACTTAATGATGGTGTTGGAGTCGTGCCTGGCCATGCAGTCGTGGGTGAACAGGGAGTACAGGAGGGGACTGAGCACGCACCCCTGAGGGGCCCCTGTGTTGAGGATCAGCGTGGCAGATGTGTTGCTACCTACCCTCACCACCTGGGGGCGGCCCGTCAGGAAGCCAGAATCCAGTTGCAGAGGGAGGTGTTTAGTCCCAGGATCCTTAGCTTAGTGATGAGCTTTGAGGGTAATATGGTGTTGAACGCTGAGCTGTCGTCAATGAATAGCATTCTCACGTAGCTGTTCCTTTTGTCCAGGTGGGAAAGGGCAGTGTGGAGTGCAATAGAGATTGCATCATCTGTGGATCTGTTTGGGCGGTGTGCAAATTGGAGTGGATCTAGGGTTTCTGGGATAAGGGTGTTGATGTGAGCCATTAACAGCCTTTCAAAGCACTTCATGGCTACGGATTATATTTTGCTACTTGTTTACTGTCTGTAATTTGTCTCAATATATTTTATGATGTGTAGCCTAACGTGATTTAGTGCATTTTTATTGGGTAAGCATTAGAATAAGGCGCCTCAATATTTGCAGCCATAGGTGCTAATAGAAGCTGATCCTGGGTCAGTATTGTGATAATATTTCTCTAGGTGCTGATCCGTCATCAGTAGTCATTTAGTATGTAATCTGATTCATTATGATCTAGGATCAGGTCCCCCCTCTCCATGTAATCTGATTCATTATGATCTAAGATCAGGTCCCCCCTCTCCATGTAATCTGATTAATTATGATCTAGGATCAGGTCCCTCCTCTCCATGTAATCTGATTCATTATGATATAGGATCAGGTCCCCCCTCTCCATGTAATCTGATTCATTATGATCTAGGATCAGGTCCCCCCTCTCCATGTAATCTGATTCATTATGATATAGGATCAGGTTCCCCCTCTCCATGTAATCTGATTCATTATGATCTAGGATCAGGTCCCCCCTCCTCTCCATGTAATCTGATTCATTATGATCTAGGATCAGGTCCCCCCTCCTCTCCATGTAATCTGATTCATTATGATCTAGGATCAGGTCCCCCCCTCTCCATGTAATCTGATTCATTATGATATAGGATCAGGTCCCTCGCTCCATGTAATCTGATTCATTATGATCTAGGATCAGGTCCCCCCCTCTCCATGTAATCTGATTCATTATGATATAGGATCAGGTCCCTCGCTCCATGTAATCTGATTCATTATGATCTAGGATCAGGTCCCCCTCTCCATGTAATCTGATTCATTATGATATAGGATCAGGTCCCCCCTCTCCATGTAATCTGATTCATTATGATCTATGATCAGGTCCCCCCTCTCCATTTAATCTGATTCATTATGATCTAGGATCAGGTCCCCCCTCTCCATGTAATCTGATTTATTATGATCTAGGATCAGGTCCCCACTCTCCATGTAATCTGATTCATTATGATCTAGGATCAGATCCCCCTCTCCATGTAATCTGATTCATTATGATCTAGGATCAGATCCCCCCTCTCCATGTAATCTGATTCATTATGATCTTGGATCAGGTCCCCCTCCTGTCCATGTAATCTGATTCATTATGATCTAGGATCAGGTCCCACCTCTCCATGTAATCCGATTCATTATGATATAGGATCAGGTCCCCCCTCTCCATGTAATCTGATTCATTATGATCTAGGATCTTTTTATTTTTATTATTTCACCTTTATTTAACCAGGTAGGCCAGTTGAGAACAAGTTCTCATTTACAACTGCGACCTGGCCAAGATAAAGCAAACAACACAGAGTTACACATTGAATAAACAAACACACAGTCAATGACACAATAGAAAAGTCTATATACAGTGTGTGCAAATGGAGTACGGAGGTATGGCAATAAATAGGCCATAGTAGCGAAGTAATTACAATTTAGCAAATTAACACTGGAGTGATAGATGAGCAGATGATGAAGTGTAAGTAGAGATACTGGAGTGCAAAAGAGCAGAACAAAGTAAATAAAAACAATATGGGGATGAGGTAGGTAGTTGGATGGGCTATTTACAGATGGGCTATGTACAGCTGCAGAGATCGGTTAGCTGCTCAGATAGCTGATGTTTAAAGTTATTGAGGGAGATATAAGTCTCCAACTTCAGCGATTTTTGCAATTCGTTCCAATCATTGGCAGCAGAGAACTGGAAGGAAAGACGGCCAAAGCAGGTGTTGGCTTTGGGGATGACCAGTGAGATATACTTGCTGGAGAGTGTGCTACGGGTGGGTGTTGCTATGCTATGAAGGCAGGTTGCCTTCATGTTCTTGGGCACAGGGACTATGGTGGTCTGCTTGAAACATGTTGGTATTACAGACTCAATCAGGGACATGTCGAAAATGTCAGTGAATACACCTGCCAATTGGTCAGCACATGCCCAGAGTACACGTCCTGGTAATACATCTGGCCCCGCAGCCTTGTGAATGTTGACCTGTTTAATGGTCTTACAGTCGTCCGGAACAGCTGATGCTGTCATGCATGCCTCAGTGTTGCTTGCCTCGAAGCGAGCATAGAAGTGATTTAGCTCGTCTGGTAGGCTTGTGTCACTGGGCAGCTCGTGGCTGTGCTTCAGTTTGTAGTCTGTAATAGTTTGCAAGCCCTGCCACATAAGACGAGCGTTGGAGCCATATGTATAAATCGTTTCATAAATAATTTCAAATTCCTTTTATTAAAACCAGATGGCACCATTTTATTTATTTTTATTTACGTATAGCCAGGGTCACACTCCAACATTCAGACAATTTACAAACAAAGAATGTGTGTTTAGTGAGTCCTCCAGATCAGAGGCAGTAGGGATGACCAGGGATGTTCTCTGTTTAGTGCGTCCTCCAGATCAGAGGCAGTAGGGATGACCAGGGATGTTCTCTGTTTAGTGAGTCCTCCAGATCAGAGGCAGTAGGGATGACCAGGGATGTTCTCTGTTTAGTGAGTCCTCCAGATCAGAGGCAGTAGGGATGACCAGGGATGTTCTCTGTTTAGTGAGTCCTCCAGATCAGAGGCAGTAGGGATGACCAGGGATGTTCTCTTGGTACGTGTGTGAATTGGACAATTGTACTGTCCTGCTAAGCATTCAAAATTAGTACTTTTAGGTGTCAGGGAAAATGTATGGAGTAAAAGTACAGTATTTTCTTTAGGAATGTAGTGAAGGAAAAGTAAAAGTTGTCAAAAATATAAATAGTAATGTAAAGTAAGTAGTACTTGAAAGTATTTTTACTTAAGTACTTTACACCACTGCTCAATTGAGATCATTTCCACACTTCCAGGGCTGCACGATATGGGCAAATAATCTAGAACTTGTTTTTAACCAAATGTTGCAATTGTGATTTGACTTGCGAATTAGAGCGAAACTGTTGGAATCATGGAAATAGAATGACTATTCTAATTCTATAGTTAGAATACAATAGTGGGCACTTTGAATATAGTGTTTGAGATGAATTAAAAGTAATTAAAATGCCAGGGAAAAGTTATTGTGACAGGGTAGGAACTAAATTGTTGATAAGTGTTTCCTAGGGGACCCTATAAGCTTTGGCTACATTGCATGTTTTCTCTTAGCTACTTCATGAAGCTAACATGTTCTTGCTTTGCATATTCCTCTTTGATTTAGAAGATACTGTTGCAGAAACAACATGCTGATTTAGGTCTACACCATCACTGGTATTATCAGGCTGTATTAGCTGGCTACGTTTGCTCTTACTCAGTACATTTATTAGCTAGCTAGCTATTAGCATTAGCGGCTAACAATTAGCATCTCACAAGATTTAGGGCAACTTGCTAAGAAAAAACAAACTAGCTGTTTTGCTAATGTAAGAAACACAAACTAATAGTGTCATTACAGAACCTTAGTGAATTTATATTAAGAAGAAAAGTGAAAACAGCATTGTTGTCATCAACATTGTTGCATGTACTGCATTGACCATGCAGAGTGAAAACAGCACTAAAGTGTCTCGTGGTTGAGGAACATCAAATGCGCTCCTTGAGTGACAGGGGGCGTGGCTAGGTCACTGTGTCTCAAGTAGCGAAGTAAACTATAAAAATGCACATTACACATGGCGTATCACATTTAACAAACCAAACATTCAAATACCTGTATTGAAGATAAAGTAACAACCCAAACCGGTCCCTGCATCAATACCTGTATATCATAAAATACGGTATACCGCCCAGCCCTAACACACACACTGGACACACACTCGCACACTGGACACACACACTGGGCACAAACACTAGGCACACACACAGCGCACAATTGGCCCAGCGTCGTCCGGGTTTGGCCGGGGTAGGCCGTCATTGTAAATAAGAATTTGTTCTTAACTGACTTGCCTAGTTAAATAACGGTTAAATAAATAAATAAACAGTGGACACACACACACACAATATCCTCAAATAAAAGGGGACATTATATATCGTCATCTCGTATAAAACATTTGATCTCAAATCCAAATTGCTGGAGTATAGAGCCACATTTCAAATATTTGCTTCAATGTCAAAATAGATATGGTGTGGACTGTATACTCAATACAATCTAAATCTGATACCTCACTGTCTGTCTTTTGACTGATACTGCTTTTAAACTGGTCTGGTCAGTCTACTCAAATATTTGTACTATACATTTTTCTCTCTACAAGCAATATTATGATCATTTATAATAATGATAGATTAATTTATGAATAGATATGGCAGGTTTCAGGACACTGATATATCTAAAAATGTAGAAAAAATATACTGCCACTATTTTCACCACCAAAGAATAAGAAGTGTGATTTTAATATGATTTGACTCTTTGCAGGCTGTCAGGCTGTCTAGTCACAGAGGAAGGCTGTGATTCTCTGGTCTCAGCTCTGAGGTCAAACCCCTCACACCTGAGAGAGCTGGACCTGAGCTACAATCACCCAGGAGACTCAGGAGTCAGACTGCTCTCTGCTGGACTGGAGGATCCACACTGCAGACTGGAGAAACTCAAGTA